>NW_027513227.1:0-185000 GCF_048772815.1 Callospermophilus lateralis
GAGTTCATCAGCCTAAATTGGTATGTGTTAACAAGCCAAAGATTATTCCCCCTAGTACAAGTAAAGCTCTCCAAAATTGTTCTGCAACTTGAACGCATACCCAAGCGATGCATGCCACTTGTTATGCGTCGGCCTCAATTTGTGTTAACAAGCAGGGAGAACAATTTTTTGAAGCCTCCCTAACTAAAACTCATGCAGCAGGAGGGACCACTATTCATTATACCCCCGTTCTTTTTGACCGGGGAGGAGAAGGCAAATACACCAAGCTACAGTCAGCTGGGTGCCAAGGCCCTGTTGGTAAACCCTCCTGCTGCCCCATTAAGGCACCTACAGGGGTCACTGATGGTGGAGGATTCCCTTATGCTGTCAAGCATCCTCAGATAATCAAACTTTTGAAACCCCAAATCCCTGAGCTCACATATCATCCCTTAATATAGCCAAAATGCCAGCTCCCAGGTTTAGATAACAATACATTAGATATTTTGGAAACTACCTTCTCCTTGCTTAATAATTCCAACCCCAACTTTGCTGGTGATTGCTGGCTCTCCATGACAACAGGGGCAATCATGCCTATGGCAGTTCCTATTAATTCTATCACAGACGATGATAATACATGCCAATCCAGATTTCATTTAAAAGTACAGTCTATAGGCACTTTTACAATATGTCTTTTAGGCGCGATGCAAAATAATACCTATGATATTGATGTTGGAGTTACTTCCTTTGGAAATTGCTCAACAGTACAAAACTATTCCTCATCCACCCCATCTCTTTGTCCCTCCAATGGCACAGTTTTTATGTGTGGAGGAAACTCGGCCTTCCCGAGGTTTCCATCGAATTGGACCGTTGGCTGTGTTCTTGCCTTATTACTCCCTGATATAACTATTGTCCCAGGAGACGAAACTCTATGCATTCCTAGTCTAGACACCTCAGTCAAAAGACACAGGCGGGCAATACAGGCCTTACCACTCGTTGCCAGCCTTGGAATAACAGCTACTGTGGCCACAGGTACGGCTGGCTTAGGCATGGCTATACACTCTTAGCGTCGCCTGTCTCAACAACTTATAAATGATGTAAAAACTCTATCAGGAACCATTAAAGATTTGCAGGACCTAGTAGACTCCCTGGCAGAAGTGTTCCTTCAAAACAGAGAAGGCTTAGATTTACTGACAGCTAACCAGGGAGGTATTTGCTTGGCCTTAGGGGAACGATGCTGCTTTAATGCCAATAAATCAGCCATAGTACGCACTAAAATTAAGCAGCTTCAAGAAGATCTAGAAAAGAGATGAAGGGAACTTTTTGAAAATCCCCTCTGGACTGGGTTTAATGGATTTCTACCCTACCTTCTTCCCCTATTAGGCCCTTTGTTGGGTTTACTTTTAATGGTGTCCACAGGACCCTGCATTATAAACAGGCTTGTACAATTTATTATAGAACAGATTAATATTTTGGCCTCTAAGCCCATACAGGTCCACTATCATCGCCTGGAGATGGAAGACCATGCTGCCAACATTTAAAAGGATGTTCTACCCTTCTCACAGGCTTATTTCTTAAGTTTACATCCCCACAGATCTCTACTTCATCCTTCAAAAATGGCTAAATAAATACCATCAAATTTCTGAAATTCCCAGACCAGGTGGCACTGGAGAACCTTTGGATATCCTGTTGCTGATCATGAGTGAAAGAATTCCCCACACAAAGACACTTCGCTAGGAGAATTCCAATTTTATTGCAAAAAGCTGTGTGCTTACATAGAACTAAAGGGGTGATGGTAGGGCTTAGATAAATGGCAGGGCACCAATTTATTGGCAAGTTCTTTCAGATATCAGCTCCGGAGCCAAGGAATTAGTTCTCATTGGGGCTAAGGTTCCCCGCCAGAGAGATTTGAAATTGGCGCCGACCGGAGAGTTCACACGGGCGGGAACTTTTTGCATCACTGCAGAAAAGAGGAAGGTAGGAAGAAAAAGTCCTTATGCACTATGTTGGGGTTTTTACTCTGGGGAATGGCTGCCGTTTATACTTTTCCCAACATTCCTCCCTTTTTGTTTTCTTAGGAAGTGTGGCATCGTTGGTCAGATCCGGCTGCTTCTTGCTGTTTGGGGGCGCTGTGGGGCCTAGAATGGGAAGTGGAGGAATTCTCGGGGGGCAGGTCTGGGGATATCATGGCAGCCAGAAAGAAAACCCAGTGGCTACAGACAGCTACTTCCATAGGTGTGAAGTCTATGAAAGTTCCCTGAAGCCTCAAGTTGTCGATGGCATTGAACCAGTCCTGGATGGAGGAGTTTGTTGGTATCAGTCACTGGTCCTGTTTCAGAGACTCTGGGAAATACTGGAAGCGTTGCCTGGACATGGCATCACCAGCACCTGAAGAAGATCAGAGCGAATAAAAACAGAATTAAGATAAAAATTAAAGCAAAGGTCAATTTTTGGCAGAAGTACCATGTTGGGGGACTGACAGAGAAGAGGCCAAGGGCCATGAGGAAACTGAGAAGGACATAAAGACTCATTAATCCAGGATGGCAGATTAAAAGGTTCTCCGAGCTCGTTGTCTCTCACCGTCTGATGTCCGTTGCATTCCATCGTGCCTGGTAGTGAGCTTCAGCACTGAGTGAACTGTTCTCTTGGAGATGTTGGGGGTTCATCAGTCATCAGAGGCTGCTAGTGCCTAAGCAAAAGCTGGTTGAATGTTTGATTAGAAATTTTTTTTCAGTTGGGTTTGAAGGCACTTCATTATGCAGGGCAAGAGAGCACATAAAAGGAGCATCCCAATAAGGGGCCCCAAGATTGGTAGTAAGTACATGGCAAGAAAGGATTGGAAGCAATTGGGTTGATAATTCCTGCAATTTAACAACATTTTTTTCTATTAGGCCAGATTCATTAACATAATGACAACATTCCTCTCTGAGGAACAGGCATGTTCCCCCTTTTTCTGCAATGAGAAGATCAATTGCCCTTCGGTTCTGTAAAGCCAGTTGTGCCAATGAAGTAACCGTCACTGCAAGGAGCCCAGAAACTGAGCAGTGTTATCAAGTGCTTCCTGCAGTTTTTGTTGCAGGTCATTGGATGCCCATAGAGCATGACCTATAGCTTCACCAGAGAGTTCGAGACTCGCCGCTGAGGTTGTTAATGTGAGGCCTACCAGAACCGGCAGAAAGACTGCCCTAAGGGTGCAGGAAGGTAGGGCCACCTGTCGGAATTCGATGGGAGTATACAAAGACAGCTGAGGAACTACCGTAACCAAGAAACAGATGCCAGAGACATTGATCGTTGAGGTACTTATAGACCCATTACACCAGAGAAAATGTCCAGGTTTCATAAATCAGGGCTCGATGGGGTGCTAAAGCTCAAGGAACAAATGGGTAAAGAATTCATTATTGTCAGGTGGAAACAGATGAAAGGAAATAAAGTATTGGTGGAACAACTTTCCCATAGTGGGATATGTGTCACATGTAGGGGTTTTCCTTTCTTAGAGAAATTGTAGGTTTTTGCTGAAATATTTCCTGCCGCTAATGGGACCTCTGCTAGAAGTGGACGACTAAGTGAAGCACAGAGAAAGAACTGAGAAGTAGGCACAGAAAGAGGGGTGGAGTTTAATAATCAAAGAGTTTGGTGTAGCAAATTGAGCCATGTGGGAGGGGGACCTGAGGGGGTTGAAGGCTCTAAATCCTCTTTAAATGAGCTATGGATAAGATCTCGAAGTTTTGATTCTGACTCCTTAATGTGTTCGACTACCTGGATGGTTGCCTTAGGTGGCGTAATCAGGGTGCGGCCAACAGTCATCCACATTGTGGGTCTGGCTGAGGTTGTCCGAGCATAGACAGCAAAATCAACATAGTCCCAACGTTTGGCCTTGGGGTCAGGTATATCTAAAGTATACCATCCATTGTTATTGGATGAAGAGCCTTTATGCCACTTTAGGTAACTAGAAGTCCAACCTTCATGGTAACCAAGTGAGTGGTAAGAATAGCTACCACGTTCATGATGGAACCTGCATGAATTATAGGGGCACCCATTATATATCTCAGGCCACCAATGACAATAGTCTTTGGTTTGATGAAAAAGGAAGCAAATGAAAGGCCAGTTCCAGCTACCAGGGACGAAGGTCCTTGAAGGTGACAATTTTAGGGAAATAGATGTGCAGTTGTGGATGAAGCAAGCAGTTGCATCCACTGCGTGGACATTCTGCATGCCATGTTCTGAGTATCATTCCCGAAGAGTGAAAAAATACATTGTAGCAGAGGAGGGTAGATACCAGTCCTGACAGAGCACAGAAAATAAGCAGAGCACAAAAAACAAGCAGTTAGAGAAGACTAGGGTGTTGGGAGAGCTCATTGTGCCTTCTTTAAGAGGAATTGTTCTGCGGGAAACACCGTGTTAGCCTCAACTTAAATGGGTGAGATGAGAGTGGAGAGCAGGAGTAAAGGGGAGGTTCAGGAGGTGATTCTTGGAGTTCCTCTGGGGTGGTCCTGTCGTCATCAGGTGGGACTCTTGGTGATATGGCTTCAACCTAGATATGTGAATCCAAGGGGTGAGACAGTTGTCTGATAAGGAGAGTTAGGTGGAGTTGGGGGTACAGAGAATGACAGGATAGGGGCCTTCGCATTTTGGGGCAAGAGGCCCGTTCTCCTCTGGGGTATTATAATAGACTAGACTCCCAGCTGTTAAGGGAGGAGTGTTTGGAGTGGGGACTGGGTCCAGAAGAAGCCAGTCCTGATATTTCCAGAGTTCCGAGCGAAGATAAAGCAAGAGAGGCAAAGACAAATCTCGGGTGAGAGGTCCTTGTGAAATGACCAACCCAGGGGGGATAAGAGGTCTTGAATACCTTATCTCAAAGGGAGACAGTAAAGATGGTTTCTTAGGTAGAGCTCTGATTCGAAACAAATCCAAGGGAAGGAGTTTGACCCAGTCTAAGTTTAATTCCATTGTCAATTTGGTAAGGACTTCCTTTAGAGTACGATTTACCCTTTCCACTTTCCCTGAAGCCTGAAGGTGATATGGACAGTGAAAATGTCACTTGAAGGAGAGGGCTTGAGAGACCTTTTGTGTGATCCTAGAAATAAACTCAGGGCCATTGTCAGATTGTAGGAAAGTGGGCATTCCAAACCTGGGGATGATGACTGTCAGAAAGATTGAAGCTACAGTGGAAGCCTTTTATTGGAAATGGGAAATGCCTGAACCCAACCAGAGAAAGTGTCCACAAAGACAAGGAGGTATTTAGTGTGCCATACTTTGGGCATGTTGGTGAAGTGTACCTGCCAGTCAGCAGTGGGAATGTGTCCCCGGGCTTGGTGGGAAGGGAAAGGTTTGGGCCTTAAAAAAGTATGAGGGTTGGTCCGCTGACAGATCTGACAATTAGAGGCTATATTCTGTAAGAAAGAGAGAATAGATTTTCAGCACCTGATGGATCTAACGAACAATTACATGTGTGCTTCCAAAACCAAAATGGCCAAAAAAGCAGTCATTGTGGACGAAGTCTCTCGCCTTCCTCTGTAAGATTACTGATCTCCATCAAGTGAAAATAGGGATCCTTTTTGTCAAATGAGTTCTTCAAACCCTTCAGAGGATAGCCCATAGGTGCTTGGGTTTTCTCATGATTCCAATTCACATAAAGAATCTATACCCGAGAGTCAGTAGGCCTCAAATTGGAGAATCAGAGCAGTATTTACGGCAGGCTCATTTGATAACTCCTGGTTCTCAGAAAGGGTGTCCAGGCAACCCTGACTTTAGGCAAATGATGGGCAAGGGAGGTTATTTTGTACACTGTCTTGGGCTGAGCCCCTCATGGAAACCTCCAGCCACAGGTTATGATGAGTGTCTATATGGAAGAAGATGAGGGCCTTGTGGGAGTGCTTTGGTTTTAATTGTGGTCATTTGTTTGGTGGTTGGAAGTGATGACTGGGTCTATCTGGGCTTGAACTCTGGTGTGATTCCACTTATAGTCTGAGTTCTCGAACTGATCTCAGAGAAATATTGCCATAAACTGTGTTCAGATTTTAGGAGGCCACGCATGGGATTCTCCCTTGGAAACTGAGATCAAATACAAGGGTGGCTTTCCACAGAGCCTTGGAATATCAGCTAGAATATCACATGATTTTATTCTGAAAGATTTGGCAGCCATAGTTGACAGTCAGAACACCCATGGACGTCACATTAAAGACCTCAATGGGCCTGGCTTCATGTGACCTTTTGACCACTCTATGGGAAGACTTGCCTGTGAGATTTCTCCAGAGAATTCATTGAAAACAGCTTCCTCACCATTTAATATTTCCTGAATGAACTGAAACCCACAGTGCCTCCAACTTCATCCATGAAAAATGGCTAGATAAATACAATGAAATCTTTGAAATTCCCTTAACCAGGTGGCACTGGAGAACCTTTAGATGTCTTGTTGCTGATCATGAGTGTACCAGAGAATGCCATGATTGACCGGGTTTCATGAAAATGGTGTAGAACAAAGATGCCAGTAAGATGGAGCCTGCTGAGAAGTGGGCCTATTGCAGTGGTGGGTGGGTGTGTGATAATACATCTGTGGTGTGGCCATGAGTATTTGCCATTGCCTTCCAAATGGTTTGTGACTGACATGGTGCAGCCAGCAGACCCTTCTATGTAAAGGCATCATTTTATATGGAGAGGTTTCTGGGCTAAGTTCAGAGTCAGATTTCTATGGACAAGGGGGCAAGCTCTGTGAGATAAAAGCCTGGTTGGTGCATTCTCCTTCAGACCCTGACCCACCACAAGTGACAGAACTTTCTTCAACACTGGGTTTCAGTTGAACTCGTTGTATTTCATAAAGCATATACCAAACTCCCAGTACAGCAGCAAGAAACACCACAAAAAGTGGAGGATGACCAAATGGCTTCACAGTCCAAACGGGGAGACACTTAGTATCCAGTGGCCACAGTTTACCTACAAAGAGAAAATTCAGCACTGCTGCCTCATGTTCATTAGAATACAAGAAACCATGTCCTCCAGGTCACATAGATGCAGACTCAGCTTTGATGGTATCACTAGAAAGGAAGCTAAAGCTCCTTACAACAACATATATTTCAAGTGCCCAAACTCAGAGGAAGTTTCTCAAGAAGTGTTTAGGCTGGCAGAGCTCCATTTTTTGGAGTGTTTACCTGTTAGACCAGGAAACAAGAAAAGACCACTGACTCTAAGTAAAATCAAATTAAATTAAGCTTATTATTTCCACTGGCTGTGCTACCTCTCCCTCACAAAACGGCGGGAAAAAGACAACAACCCCAGCTTTCCTACAGGCAGCTTAATAGCCCAGAAAATTACACAAAAGGGGGTTTACAGATAACAGAACTCTGACAAACATCACACTAATGGCAGTCTACATTTTTTTTGCTGTCCCTACATCAGAGTTCATGAAGACCATTAGAGCCTCAGAGAGGGTTGTTGTCTGGCCAGAGAAGGCAAATATTTATGATGTGTCACTAAAGTTTCAGAGAGGGCTGCTATCTGGTCAGAGAGCCGGGCATGGGTGAGTTCAAGGCGTGGGCAGGCATTCCAAGCAGGTTTAGAATTTGAAGTAATTTATGGTAAAGCCAAAATTATCTTTTCATGGCTTTTTGGCAAGATGGCTCCCAATTTAAATTAAAGATCAGGTTGGGTCTATCATTCCCGCCTTTTCTTTGTGTCCCTTTCAAATCTTTGATAGATTACGGGAAGAGCACTGAGGAAATTTTAATCCCTCAGGTAAGAGTCTCCAAATTTTTAGAACTCACCCAAAACCGATCTCCCTGATTTTACCTGACTTAATTAATTACTTATATTGATAGTCTATTTATCTTTCTCTCCATTGTTATAAGAAGAGTGGTGTCACTCATTTTTTCTTCTTCTGACCTGAGACAGGGTGACGTGAGTGGGCATGGGATGAGGGACATGAGTTGCCTTTTAGAAGTCAGTTGAGGGACATGAGTTGCCTTTTAGAAGTCAGTTCGGTTTGAAGTCTGATTGGGGAAGAACAGGTTGTAAAGTCATCTGGGGATGGGTTCTTCTATGAGAGAAACAAAAACCATGAGTACTGAATAAATGTTGCAGCACCTGGAACATGTCACTGTATAGAAGTTCCCTCACCAGTCTTTAATATCCCCAGTTATCAGGACTGTCAATTTAATATTTAACTTTTACTGTTACACTTGTCCCTCCCCATAAGATACAGTTTAATTATTTAATGTCATCTGATCTTGTAAAATCCTTTTACTAGTATGACCTCTGTGTCTCTTTGAGAAACCTTTAATTCTGTTACTCAGGGCTGGATAATTGTACTAGCAAACACCAAGCCAACCTGTGTAGGTTAGGAATATCTGTAGGCCTTAAACTGAAAACTTCTCCCTGTGGCAGGTCTTCTTGATAGTCTCTTTTTATAAGTATCAGGCATTCCTGTCTGAGAATTCTTCTTTGTAGCCACCAGTCTTACTTATTTTGGGAGGCAAACATAAAGTGCATACCTTAACATTATATTATTATTATTATTATTATTATTATTATTATTATTATTATTATTATTTAAAATGCCCAGGAATGGATGTATTTTGTTCTTAACTGTCTTTGCTAAGTGTTTAAGATGAAGCAGTCAAACTGACTTTTGTTTCCATCTATTGTTAACAGTCAGCTGACCTTTTATGGGAGTCAATTCTGGGGAAACTTGAGAGCAGATTCTCAGTTCTGCTAGTGCCATTTGCGCTAGGTGGGTCCAGATCTTGCTAGACCATTTGGCTTCCCTCGGAAGCATCAGGGATGTCTCCTTTCTTTGATGACTCTCCTCTTCGTAACAAATACACTGATTGGCTTTCTGTTCTCCAGTGGTCTCATTAATCTCCCTGATCAGGAGGAGGTTATGTGGCTCAGAGTTTCAAAGCTCTTTAGAGAAGTCCCCTGTTCCCTGGATTCAGACTGACTCATAGGGCAAAAGCCAAATATTGGTTTTCTTGGCTCTTTTCATTTAACTTTAATTTTAAATCCTAATCTTAAACATCCAGCAAATAAATTTTAACAGCCTTATATTAAGAGTACTGGGCTTTAATGTCTATAACTATATAATTATCTTTTATTAATTGGGATCTGTATTATTCTGTCTGTATTGTAAGTAATGACTTATTATATTGAATAAACCCATGTTGTGTTCTTAAAGCAACACGTTTGTAAAACAGTAACAGAGAATCTTTAGATCACTTATAAGAAAATTTCAAAATAAAATTAACAAAAGTAAAAATACTTAGCTTGTGTAACAGCTACCCTGAATTTTTTGGCTGAGTTATACATTATATCCCCTGTTTGAGATCCTAGGAATATTGACCTTAAAAAAAACCAACTTTTTAACATAACTTTAAAGAAATATTATCTAACCTACTGGTTTCGTAGTCATTCTCACATGTAGTAAGATGGGACACAGAGCCTTATCTCAGCTAAGGCAGGGCTCTTTATAAATCTTAAGTATTTTAGTTCTAAAGCTAATCCTTATTTTTAAATATCATTTGACAAAGTTTACATAAATTGTTTGAGGTCACATGAACATTAGCTAACACCATATGATATCACATTTAAAACATGAATTAAAGAAAGGCTGAAAGTTTTTAACCTTTACATCGATTAGGCTCTCATTAACTAAAAAATACATTTAAATTGTTCCCCAATGTAAAAAGTAACATAAAAGTTTACATATCTTATTGATAACAGGTAAATAAATCCCCAATATATTTTTTACCATACAACTTCAGAGCACCAGCTTGATATAATGCTCTTTTAAAGTTTCTACCTTACAGACTTGCATACCTATAAGATATGAAAACATTGATAGCATCACAATTACATTGATGTTTCTACATTAACCAAGTTTAGCTTTTAAAGCAATGGCAGTACAGTGCTCTAAAATAACAGTTCTTATTTAATCAGTTGTTTAATTTTTATGGTTGCTTGCTCTGGAGAAAATAAAACTTAATAAACACAACGTTATGGGTAAACTTATGTTTTAAGAAATTTTTGTCTCATTAACACATGACTTATTTTTATATTCTTATACAGACTTTAATAAGAACTTATTCAGACCTTAGTAAATCAATCAGATTTCTAAGAAAAGTACTCATGAATGAGCAATCCCATATCAAATTTACTTTACTTATTTATCAAAATATTAGAGAAATGTATTGACAGTGTAAACCATTTTTATGTTGAAGGAAAGGTCCTAGAACCAAGGCATATTAGACATTTTGTAGATATTAATATTTTATTAGATTTTTGAACACCTAAAAAAATTGTAAGCTTAAATTTAAAGACATTGATTTTTATCTGTTTATCCAATTTAAATTGAAACATTTAAATCACGTGAATTAAAGATCTTTGGATCTCCTATTTAAATTTGTTTTAATGAGCGCTTTTTTATGAGCGCTCCTTGTATATGTTAATTTGTGTATCATATATATGATATACGGACATATGTATATGTAGACATACAACACATAACAAAAGTGTGCACACATAATAATAGTAAAGGCCTTGTAGCTTTTCTCAGGTGAAATCTCCATTGCAATGTTTCAAAAAGTCTACAGTTGGTCAAAGATAGAACTGATCTGAAAAACATTAACCTAGGTCTGTATGCTCAAAATCATGAGTTCAAAAAAAAAAGTATCTAAGGAAAAAAAAAGAGTCCTAGAAAAAGTGACTGGCTAGTAATTAGTAAATACCATACAATTTACCTTTTTTTTCCCTTAGGCCTCAAATCAGTCTCCTACTAAGCTTTCAGGCTTCTTTCATTTACATTTCAATATAAATCATGGCTGAGGTCTGGAAGGAGCAGGAAAAACTGCTATTCTGAGCAGACACCTCAGGCCTAAGGCATTTTAACCATAATTTTGAGGTTCGGATGTTGAAAATTATGATACAAATTTAAGATACAATTCACAAAATTTTATATCTTTACATCTTGTTTTGTCAACAGATACCATTCTATGATTTACTATCCTTGTCCAAATTAATGCAGTGGTACACATAGTGACATTTTCCGAGGCTATCCAATTCAAAATTGGTGAAAAAAAGACTGTATGATTGGGAATTTACTTGCCAACTTGGAAGTAGAGTTCTTCAGTTTTCCATACTAAGTATTTAAGTTCTCTGGCATGAATTATCTGAAATCATAAACTAAACAATTACCTAAACCCGACTTTTAACTGCAAGATTCTTCAATGCTTCAAAAACCCATTCAGATACCAGATTGTTAAAATAAAACATCATCATTTAGACACACATTCAGCTAAGATCATTCCCAAGAAACAATTTATAATATCAACACATTATTGCACATGTCTTAAAGGGCCAGATACAAAGACACAAGACAGACAGAAAGGAGGTTCAGACTATGGCTGTCAGAGAGAACCGTTTAAACCAGAGCACATAAGAGAAAAATCTCCTACACCAGTGTGCACCATAGATATCCACGCGGGGGGACCACATGTTTTAACAGAGGGGAAACCTGAAATGTAAAATAAAGTGTCTCCATGGTGACTTCACTGCATTTAGTGTCCCCTTTTTCTTTTTCTCTTTTTTAACAAGACAGAGGTGGCATAATTCTTACAGTGTGGGGAGGAAGGAGGTAATTCCCTGAATCAACAGGGCTTTGGCAGCTGCTGGGAGTCCCTCAGTCCCTCCTTTTACTTACAGGATTAGCTCCTCTTGTTCAGTTCCACACCAAGCATGCTTCATCTCCTAATATTTCAGTAGACAGCTCTCACAAAGTTCCGGGGTGGAGGGCGGGTACCAAATTTGTAAATTAAAGTTCGATTCCTCAACTTGACGCCAATTAATACCAATTTAATAATGAGGACTGAGTTTTGAGAAAAAGAAAAAGGGAGGTTTATTGCTTTGCGAACAAAGGAGAAACACAGGGGACTCTGCCAAAGGTTGTGACTCTCTTGATCTGGAGTGACAAGGGGTTTTAAAGGAGTTTCACTTGTTAACCTGGGAGATGCTCAGTTCTTAGGTCCCCACCAAGCATTGCCCTCTGCAATGGGTGTGCTCCAGGCAGCCAGCTAGGAGCTTCTATCATCCTGCTTAACAAAGGCGAGTAAAGTTCATCGCAGTTCCCTAAAACACAGTCCAAAGGGGTGTCAGGCTTACTCTCTTTATTACCTATTTTTACGTCCAAAATCCTTAAGTTTTTACCACTGAAATCACACAACAAAATGAACAAAAACAAACAAACAATCAAAAAAATAGAACACAAAACAAAACACAAAAAACAGAAACCATGCGCCTAAACAGAAAAACAGTGGAACAGTGCAACATCTTGGTATAGCTCCAGGGTAGGAGTGCATGCGTGCCCGTCGGCCCCTCTCTACAGTTCCAGAGGAATTCCCTACAGAACAGAACAGAGGACAGAACGATTCTGGTTACTCTCCTGGAAAGGAGTATATGTGAGCCTCCCCAGGCCACATCTCTGTCATCAGAAGAGATCTCCCTTAACCGGATATCAGATGTTATAAAAGCCCCACTTACCTATGGAGGACTCCTCCACCAGGTGCTTGCTAATAGTTTTAGTGCAGAGGTTCACTGCAGTGCTCCCCGGACTAAAGGCTCTCTTCCTAATATAGAGAAGATGGACCAAATCAGGCCTGTGTGGAGAGCTGTTTCTTGGTGCCTATGGTTGATATACCATTCTAATTTGTGAAAGTGCCACAGAAAGTAGGGTAAGCCTCCTTCTCATGGTACGCTTGAAAGCAACTGTTTGGAAAAAGTGGTTGCCAAGGCAGTGACCTCATTCAGTTCCTCAAGGATGCAACCTCACCTCACTTCCTTGGTAATGGAACTCTCTGAACTTGGGATGCAGGAAGCCAGGCACACAGAGTCAGTCCCAGTCCCAGTCCTAGTGGTCTCATTTGCTTCAATTTAACAAGGACAGAGTCAGTCTTTCTTGGTACCTACTGATGTGAGGATGGCCAAATGCCAGGAGTACTCTGAAGAGGGGCCTTTCCTAAAAAAGCAGGTAGTGGCTCACAGCTGGCTCCTGACCACTTCACAGAGTTGGATATGGAGACCAGATCTGAGACAGGTAGGCCAAATCTGGGGAACATAGTATGGCCCAGCAGTCAGAGGACACTCCGGATAGTGAGAGACCTATTTGGGGGAAGGAGGTGCCTTTTTGGGTGTGGATGTGTGTTTGTGGTTTTGCCGCATGTTCTGAGAAGAGGTAGGAAAGTCGGTTTGTTTGGTTTGGAGTGAACTGTTTCTAGTAAGTTGTTTGACAAGGCGAGTGTTTCTATGTCTGTGTATCCCACTGTGTCCGTGGCTGTAGACATTAGAAAAAGAGAATGCATCAATGGATGTTTCCTGTCTAGTAGAAAGTTTCCCAGCATTCATCCTGCCCAATTTATGAATGCACTAGGGCTTGCCATATCGATGGGCAACACCTGCTATCTTCCTAAGTTCCTGTTTTCTTCCTGAAATCTAGCCACTCTCCAAAATAGGCTCATGCTTTTGAGTCCACGATATGTACCACCTCCAAGCACTGTGACATGGACATGTACTGGATAGCTGAAGGGATTGGCAAGCATCTCAGAAAACTCAGATATCGATGTGACCAGGAAAGTCTCAGTGGAGAACCCCTGCAATGGGCCTTTTGATTGCCTATTTTTCTGTTGCCCTGAATGTCAGTAAGTTCTTTGCCTGAGGCCACGCCTTTGTGAATCCTGAAGAAAACAGTTTTCAAACGGAAATGAATGGGCACCACCTGTGGCTCTTTGCTTAATTGCTTTGTAAAGGGATGTGTCTGAATCAGCCTCTTGGTCCTGTGTGAGCCTGTGGCTTAGATTCTCAGCACCTGATGGATCTAAAGAACGATCCCATGTGTGGATCCAAAATCAAAATGGCCAAAAATCAGTCACTGTGGATGAAGTGCCTCGCATTCTTCTGTAAGGTTCCTTACCTACATCAAGTGAGAATAGGGATCCTTTGAGTCAAATGAGTTCTTCAAAGCCCTGCAGATGCTAGCCCATAGGTTCTTGGGTTTTCTTATGAATCCAATTCAAATAAAGAATCTAAACCCCACAGTCAGTAGGCCTCAAATTGGAGAACAGAGCTGTATTAATGGCAGACATATTTGATAACTCCTGGTTCACAGGGAGGGTGTCCAGGCCACCCTGACTATTGGCAAATGAGGGGAAAGGGAGCTTATTTGGGACACTGTCTTGTGCTGCACCTCTCATGGAATCCTCTTGCCAGAAGTTATGGTGAGTGTCTATATGGAAGAAGATGAGTGCCATGTGGGAGTGTTTTGGTTTTAATTGTGGTCATTTGTGTGGCGGTTGGAAGAGATAATTGGGTCCACCTTGGCTTGAACTTCGGTGTGATTCCCCTTAGAGTCTGTGTTTTGGAATTGACCTCCGAGAAGGTATAAGGTCCTATGCCATTGTATATCCATATTTCTGGGACATCACTACAGAATGTAATTCAACGCTAAGTATACCAATCAAGGGCCCAATGAACTTCTGGGCTTCAAATCTTACCTAGATTTCTGTTTTCATACTTATATTGAAAGGTTAATAAAATAGGTACTTGTCACTTCTTGATTTTCTGTATGCTTAACAAAACACTGTTGAAATCTTGAGAACTGTTTGCTATTCTTGTTCCCAGAATGTGCTGTCCCCAACTGCCAAACTGCAGAATGTACTCGGTCAACCAGTTGCACGCAAACCGCCCACTCGCACTTACCCATCAATAAACTTTCCTTCCTGCCCTCTCCAAGGAAAATATATAAGCACTTCTTAAGCTGTTCTCAGGGCTCTCTGCTCTATTCAAGTGAGCTCTGAGCCCTTGCATGCCGGACTCCTAATAAAGCCTTTGCTGTTGCATGAGACAGTCTCTTGGTGGTCTCTTCCACCCACCCTCGCCCGATCTTTACATCTGGTGGCCCCAGTGAGATCCGGCAGCCGCAGATGAAAGACCCCCAACGGGCTCCTATGGGGATAAATAAGGCCCCTCTTTCTGGTTTCAGGATTCAGGATAGGGTTTCACAAAATGGCTATTGGTAAAGAGCGTGAGCTCTCTCCCATGGTGGCTGACACACATGTAACAGAGCCACAGGCCATGTCCCTGGGGGATGAACTCATGAAATCGAGGAACAATAGTCTCCTTTATTCAGTGATATTTTGTTTCGGATTCGGTATTGCCAGCCCATCATGTTTTGCCGGCTACTCAGTCATGGTCTCAGTATTGGACGTCCATTGCCTGTCTTTATTGTCTTGTCTTGTCTGTGTCTTGTGTCATTGCTTTTATTGTCTGTGTATATTTCATTATGGGACAGAGCACTTCAATGCCTCTGTTCATGACCCTTGATCACTAGACCAAAGTCTGCTTAAGGGCTCAGAATCTTTCTTTTTCAGTAAAACGCCGGATCTTGCAGATTCTGTGTCTCAGAATGACCCAACTTTGTAGTCAGATGTCCCCTAGAAGGATCTTTCTACTTCGCACTAATTTGAAAAGTTCGAGATATTGTCTTTTAGCCGGGGCCACGTAGACGTCCAGATCAACAGCCATATATCTTAACTTGTCAGGACCTCTGCAAATCTCCTCCTCCAAGGGTGAAGCCTTTCCTTGTCCCTGCACGGACTCCTACTCCTTCCCCCATGATTCTATCTCTTTAACTCTCTGCTCCTCCTCCTGCACCCTCTGTTCTCCCTGAGTCTCAAGACTCTACTGGACTCTCCTCGCCCTCCTTATCCTCTGCCTTCATACCCCAAATGCCAACACCCTCTAAGTGATTCCCCTGCTGCTGACTCAGCCTCTCCACCATTCAAAGAAGCTAGGATGGCCCAGCGCCATCCAGATGACAGTCCCGTGGCACACAGAGCCCCTCCTTCCCTGGAGGAAGCTGGCCAGGCTAAAAGAACTCAGAGAACTCGCCAACGTTTTTACACCTGCCTACTTGGGATAACTGCCAACAACTCCTAGGGACTTTCTTTATGACAGAGGAATAAGAGAAAAACCTCCAAGAAGCTAAAAAAAAAAAAAAATCCTCGGACCTGATTGGCGACCAACACAACTTCCCAACATAATCAAAGCCAGCTTACCCTTAAACCAACCCAACTGGAACCCCAACACCTTTGAAGATAAAGAGCATCTGTCCAATTATTGCCTGGCTCTAATAGCAGGTCTCCAAGGGGCTGCTAGGTGACCAACTAATTTGGCCATGGTAAGAGAAATTATTCAAAGGCCTGATGAATCTCCCTCTTTGTTTCTATAAAGAATTATGGAGGCATATAAAAGATATACTCCTTTCGATCCTCAGGCAGCGGATCAAAATTCATCTGTAACAATGGCCTTAATTGGGCAAGCTGCCATGGATATTAAAAAAATTTAAAAGAGAGATTTAGTCAGAGAAGCTGAGAAAGTATACTATAAGAGAGAAACAGGGAGAAAGAAAGGGAGCAAAGGAAGGATGAGAGAAGCAAAAGACAGACTAAGGGATTGACCAAGATCCTTGTCACAACAAGAAAGAGGCCAGAAATTAAGACGTAAGGTGACAGTAAGGGTTACCTGGGGCCATGCCAGAGGCCACCCCTGGCCTCAGATCAATGTGCCTACTGTAAAAAAAAAAGGACACTGGGCCAAAAAGTGCCCTATAAAGAGACAGCCACGCCAGCCAGCCATTGTGACTCTGGTGCATGACTAAGAAAGTTGGGGCTCAGATCACTTCCCCTAGCTCAGGGTAACTTTTGAAGTGTAGCGGACCCCAGTAAACTTTGAAATGAATACAGGAGCAGTATACGAAGCCCTTAAGGCCCCATTGGGCCCTCTATCAAATAAAAGGTCTGTAGTTCAAAGGGCTAATGGCAGTAAATATCGGGCTTAGACTACTAAGAGGACCATGGACCTAGGTAAAGGAAAAATCCATCACTCCTTCCTAGTAATCCAGGAATGCCTGGACCCATTGATGGGCAGAGATCTGCTCACCAAGCTCTTGGCCTAAATAACTTTTAACCCTGAAGGCTACCAAATGAAATTTCTAAATCCTTTAGTATAAACTCCTATAGTCACGGCTTTAACTAAATTAGTAGAAGATGAACATCCACTCTTCACACACCCCAAGACTGATCAAACAGGCAAGCTACGCCAGAAATGGATAACAGATTACGCAGATGCCTGGGCAAAAACTGCTGGGTTAGGCCTGGCCGTGAAACAACCTCCAATAACAGTGGAGTTAAAAACCTCAGCCTCCCCAATTAATGTCAAATAATATCCTCTAAGCAAAAAAAGCTAAAGATGAGATAAGGCCCCATATTCAGAAATATCTGACCTTAGGCGTCCTAAGGCCCTGTCAATTGGCCATGAACACTCCCCTGCTACTAGAAAAAAAAGCCAGGAACCGGGACAATCGCCCTGTTAAATACCTAAGAGAGATCAACAACAGAGTGCAGGACATTCACCCCACGGTACCTAATCCGTACAATCTGCTTAGCACTCTGAACCCTGAGCGGAAATGGTATACTGTTCTGGACTTAAAAGATGCTTTCTTTTGCTTGCCTCTGCATAAAGATAGTCAGTTGCTGTTTGCTTTCGGGTGGGTAGACCCAGAAACCTGAACGTCTGGTCAACTAACTTGGACTAGACTCCCACTGGGGTTCAAAAACTCCCCCACTCTCTTTGATGAAGCCCTCCACAGAGACCTCAGCAATTTCAGAACTACGCACCCCAAAGTCACCCAGCTTCAATACGTGAATGACCTGCTACTGGCAGCCAACACCAAGGAAAACTGTGAGTCTGGGACCCAAGCACTATTATATGAGCTTGCTCAACTCGGGTATAGAGTTTCGGCCAAAAAGGCCCAAATTTGCTGGCATGAAGTAATCTTCCTGGGCTGTTTCCTTAGGGGCAGTAAACGATGGCTCACTGAGCCCAGAAAACAAACCATTGCCTAGATACCACCCCCATCTAACAGGAGACAACTCAGAGAGTTTCTTGGGACTGCTGGGTTTTGCAGGTTATGGATACCTGGGTTTGCGTTTTTAGCTGCTCCTTTATACCCGGTGTTAGAGGGAGATGCCCAATTCCAATGGACCCCTGATCACCAGGAAGTTTTTTATAATATCTATGGACACTGACACTGAACACCTCAACTTCACTGAGCTCAGGCTGCAATTACAGAAAGCCCTACACTACGTTAAAAATGTACACCAACTCACTCACCTTGGTTCAATGAAACTGCAGGCATTCCTGTAGGATTAAGAACAGAGTTTTCCACTAACCGACTCACAGCGAAAGAAAATAACTGAACGGGTAACAAAAGCCTGTCGAGTCCGTCAATTGGTTAATGCTTACCCTTCCAGTTTCCTAGAGGAAAGCACCTATGAGGAACCAGAAAACGACAATTTTGGGAAGTGGACAATAGTGAAATTAAGCCAGCAAGGTATGGACTTAAATACCTCCTAGTCTTTGTAGATACATTTTCAGGATGGACTGAAGCCTTCCACACATACACACACACACACACAAAAAAAAAAAACTGCACAAATGATTTTCAAGAAGATTCTGAAAGATATTTTTCCAAGATACGGTCTGCCTAAGGTAATAGGGTCTGATAATGGACTGGTGTTCATGGCCCAGGTAAGTCAGGTGTTAACTGGGACCCTGTGGATTAATTTTAAGTTACATTATGCTTATATACACCAGAGCTCAGGACAGGTAGAAAAAATAAATAGAACCATTAAAGAGACCTTCACAAAATTAAGCTTAGAGCCCGGCATAAAAGATTGGATTATGCTCCTGCCTTATGCACTGTTTCATGCGAGAAATATTCCCTCTCTTTCTTTGTGTAACCTCACCCCCTATGAAATTCTCTATGATTCCCATCATCCAGTAAGGGACCTAACCCCAACTCTAAGGCCTAACGATCACTTCCACAACCCCTTGCTTGACAGACTTAAAGTCATTGAAAGAACTCAGCGATAACTGTGGAAACAGCTGGCCACTGCCTACCAACCAGGGGAGGAGGGGACTCTAAATCAATATCAAGTAAGAGACTTCGTCTACATAAGACAACATCAGGTGTCATCCCTGGAACCCCACTGGAAAGGAACATACCAGGTGCTGCTTATAAAACCTAAAGCGTTAAAGTAGACGGAATCACTTTTTGGATCCATGCCTCTCATCTCAAGCCTTCGCTGTGTCCAGACTCTTGTTGGAAACTGGAAAAGCGTGGTAACCATTTCAAATTGCGTATTCGCTATGTGGATAAGACTATAGACTCTCCCCTTGGCCACCAGTAGTTCTAACCCTCATCACCCCGTTCAGCAGCAATGGCTGATCACAAATCCTACTAGACAAGAAGTATAGTCTATCTCGCATACAGGCCCCATAGAGACCTGGTGGCCATCTCTCCACCCAGACATTTGTCAGGTCGGTATAGGTCTTTCCTATTGAGATATCCCTGATGAAGAGGATCCCACTAAAATCCCATTAAATCTCTTCTGTACCATAGATAATGGAAACAAACATTATGGATGCAGGGACACGCGAGACAGATTCAGGTTGGCTAGCCTAGATTACTGTGTTTGCCTGGCGGACTATCAAAGCCACAAACAGCCACGGCTGTGTGGGGGAGAAGCCGACTTCTTGTGTAAGTCAAGGGAATGTGAGCATACAGGGGCTGCCTGGTGGAACCCAAACTCCTCATCAAATTCAGTACACAGCATTGGCCATATTACCAATTAGACAACCAAATACTATGGCCCCCAGAGGGTTCTCTAGATCCTCAAATTCTGAGTGACATTTTTAACTTCGGCAAGTTCTCAAAAGGGGGAAATTTCCCTATGTGGAATCCTTTTTCCTCTTTTGCTCACATCCTGTACTATGCTTCTCCAATAGTTCCTCACCCTCAGCCTTCTGCTCTAGACTCTCTGCTATCACTCCCATCTTAGCAACCTGATTTCTCCTCTCCAATTACTAAATCAAAAACCCAAACCTCCGCTGGTTCTCAGAACATTGCCCCGTTGCTGAGGTAGCAGGTACCGAGGTACCCCTTCACCCACTCACTCCTCTCTTTTCCTGTCAGGGCCTGCACTAGGTCCCACCAAGTCCTCTAGCAAGCTAACCCAAAGCTCAAACCAGCTGAGAAGAGCCCTCAGACCCCTATCCACGATGTAATGAAAATGGCATTTAAAGTTGCTTTGTCATCACTGAAAAGAGGTTTCTAAGAATTTAAAGTCCCTCAAAGGCTTTTTGGAATATTTACTCCCATCTTCCCCTCTGCTATACCTGTTCTAATGCTCAAGTTTTGTTCTAGGAAAATCCCAAACCCCTTTACCATTTTTCTTTTACATCTCTCTTTTCTCATTCTTAGATCCACGGAGCTGCTCTCAGCCTCGACTACCCCGTCTTCCCCCTCTGTACCAGGTCCACAGAAATGTCTTAAATGACCTTCTCCAGAAGTCTTCACCAAGGCTTACTTTAGGTCTTTCAGCAAAAGAGTCCCTCCGAAAGAGTTCAATGTACATAAACTTCCACTTTTCGTGTTGCCCTGTTCTACTTGGCCACTGGCTGGAAAAATCACCACCCCTAAGCTAGACACTGCCTTTCCAGTTTTTCACAAAATATGTGAACAAGGCCTCTGGCCTTGAGCTGGGGCTTCACCGAGATGCCTACATTTCTAAGATAAAAAAGTTAGCAACTGGTCTCCATGGTGACAGCTGGCAGGGAGAAAAAAAAGAGACAAAAAAGCTCTCCCCTTCCAAGGTGTCCTTGAAAAGTTAACTTGCCCAGAACAGAGGAAAAAAAAAAAAAACAGAAACGAAAACTAATTTTTGTGAATTTCTGCAGACTGTGAACTTCTGAGCCCCTTCCCTTACATGTTGGGTACAAATTCTAAAACTACCAAAACTTGGGGTTCAGGGGATTAATTGATTACAACAGAAGCAATGCCCTCTAAATCCGGATGCAACCAAATAAGAATGTTTTCCTCACTTTGGTGCTATCTTAGGTGCATTTTCTTGTCCATTCCTAAAACAGTATAATTCTATACACTTTAACATTATTTATGTTTACATAAAATGGTCAATAGATGTGATTAATTATGTAATGATGCAGATGTTTTTCAGAGTGCTCTATCATGACGTAGGTTCATTTAAAGTTCAAATAGGGGGGCATACAACCCGGTTCCACCGGGAACCTGTATCCCTCACTTTGGCCATCCTATGAGGAATAATAATTGCTGAAGGGGTGGGCATAGGAACAACTGCCCTAGTCCATGAGACACAACAAAGACACAATTAGAAGCAGAAATAGACCAAAGCTTAAAGACATTAAAAACCGACATCACAGCTTTACAGGAATTTTAACCTCTCTCTCTCTGAAGTTGTTTTACAGAGCAGGCGAGTGTTGGACCTCCTCTTCATGAGAGAAAGTTGCCTTTTTACTTGCATTGAGGGAAGAATGTTGTTTTTATGCCGACAATACTGGAGTTGTAAAAGAATCTATGAGTAAATTAAGAAAACGACTTGAAGAGCATCAAAGAGAGACAGAGGCCCCAGAAGGGAGGTTTGATTCTTTGTTCACATAGTCAACCTGGTTAACTATGCTTTTATCTGCCATGGCCGATCCATTTATAATCCTCATATTATTGCTAACGGTAGGACCCTGTTTGCTCAACCGTGTAGTTTCCTTTCTAAACCAAATCGAACATGTTATTAAACCTAACCATACACTGTTCTCTCAATCTAATTTTACAGAAAAGTGGGGACAGATTTGGTCTTAAAATACAGGAATATAGAGGATCTTCCACCTGCTGAGAAACTCAAAGGTCCATGCAGAAATGATCCCTGGAGAAGATGTAGGCAACTATGAAGGACCTGAGACAGCAAAAGTCTTCCATGGCAAACAACCTGCTCAGGATGAAGGGATGTGTCTGAATCAGCCACTCTCTTCTTAATGTATAGAAGATGGACCAAAGCAGGCATTTGTTGAGCTGCTCCTGCATGCCTATGGTTGACATACCACTGTAACTTGTGAAAGTGTCACAGTAAGTAGGGGCAGCCTCCTTCTCATGGGAACCTTGGAAGCAACTGTTAGGACAAAGTTGTTGCCAAGGCAGTGACCTCATTCCGTTCCTAAAGGAAGTGACCTCACCTAACTTCCTTGGTGATGGAACTCTCTGAACTTGGAATCCAGGAAGCCAGGCACAAAGAGCCAGTCCCAGTCCAAGCCCCAGTGGTCAAACTTATTTTGATTTACAAGGACAGACTCAGTCTTTCTTGGAACCTACTGATGTGAGGATGGCCAAATGCAAGGAAAGCTATGAATAGGGGCATTTCCTGAGAAAGCAGGCAGTGGCTCACCGCTGGCCCCTGACAACTTCACAGAGTTGGCCAAGGAGACCAGATTTGAGACAGAACAGGCCATTTCCAGAGAACATAGTATGGCCCACCAGTCAGAGGACACTCCGGATAGTCACAGACCTACATGGGGGAAGGAGGTGCCTTTGTGGTGTGGGTGTGGGTTTGTGGTTTTGTCTCATGTTCTGAGAATAGGTATGAAAGGTGGTTTGTTTTGTTTGGAGTGAACTGTTTGTACTAAGTCGTTTGACAAGGTGAGTGTTTCTATGTCTGTGTATCCCACTATGTCCGTGGTTGTAGACATTAGAAAGGAGAATGCATCAATGAATATGTCCTATCTAGTAGAAAGCTTCCCAGCATTCATCCTGCCCTATTTATGAATGGACTGCAGCTTGCCTTATTGATGTGCAACACCTGCTATCTACCTAAGTTCCTGTTTTCTTCCTGAATTCTCGCCACTCTCCAGAATAAGCTCATGGTTTTGTGTTTAAGATATGTACAACCTTGAAGCTCTGTGACATGACCATGTACTGAATAGCTGAAGGGAATGGCGAGCATCTAAGAAAACTCAGATATCAGTGTGACCAGGAAAGTCTCAGTGAAGAAACCCTGCTTGGGGCCTTTTGTTTACCAATTCTTCTGTTGCCCTGAATGTCAGGAAGGTCTTTTCCTCAGTCCACCACTTTGTGAAGCCTGAAGAAAACAGTTTCCAAATGGAAATGAATGGGCATTACCTGTGGCTCTTTGCTTAATTGCTTTGGAATGGATGTGTCTGAATCAGCCTATTTGCCTTGTGTTAGGGTGTGGCTTAGATTCTCAGCTCCTGATGGATCTAAAGAAAGATCCCAGGTGTACATCCAAAACCAAAATGGCCAAAAAAGCAGTCCTTGTGGATGAAGTCTCTCGCCTCTTCTGTAACTTTCCTGACCTCCATCAAGTCAGAATAGGGATCCTTTGGTTCAAATGAGTTCTTCAAAGCCCTGCAGAGGCTAGCCCATAGTTGCTTGGGTTTTCTCAAGACTCCAATTCACATAAGGAATCCAAACCCCCAGTCAGTTGGCCTCAAATTGAAGAAGCGAAGCAGTATTAATGGGAGGCCTATTTGATCTCTCCTGGTTCACAAGAAGGGTGTCCAGGCCACCCTGACTTTAGGCAAATTAGGTGCAAGAGAGCTTATTTTGGACACGGTCTTGGGCTGTGCCCCTCATGGAAAACTTTTGCCAGAGGTCATTATGAGTGTCTATATGGAAAAAGATGAGCGCCACGTTGGAGTGTTTTGTTTTAAATTGTGGTCATTTGGGTGGCGGTTGGAAGAGATGACTTGGTCCACATGTTCTTGAACTCTGGTGTGATTCCCTTAGAATCTGAGTTCTCAAACTGACCTCAGAGAAGTATTGCCATGAATAGCGTTGAGATTTAAGGAAGCCAGGCATGAGTGTCGCCCTTGGAAACTAAGTTCTAGGCGCAGGATGGCTTTCCACAGAGCACTAGGCCTCTCAGCCAGGATACCACATGATTTTATTCTGAAAGATTTGGCACCCAGAGTTGAGAGTCAAAACTCATATGGACCTCACATTCTAGACCTCAATGGGAATAATATCATGTGATCTTTTGGCCACTCTTTGGGAAGCCTTACCTGTGAGTGTTCTCCAGAGCTTTCATTGAAATTAGCTTCCTAAAAATTTAATGGTTCCTGAAAGAATTGAAACTCACAGTGCCTCCAACTTCATCCTTGAAAAATGGCTAGAAAAATACCATAAAATTTTTGAAATTCCCATCACCAGGTGGCACTGGAGAACATTTGGATGTCCTGTTACTGATCATGAATATACCAGACAGTGCCTTGATTGACTGGGTTTCATGTAAATGGTGTAGAACAGAGATGCCAGTAAGTTGGACTCTGTTGAATAGTTGGCCTAGAGCAGTGGTGGGCAGGTATGTGATAAAACATCTGTGGTGGGGCCATGTGGATCTTCCATTGGCATCCAAATGGCTTGTGACTGACATGGTGCAGCCAGCAGAACCTTCCATGTAAAGGCAACTTGTTATATGGAGAGTTTTCAGGACATTGTTCAGAATCAGGTTGCTATGGTCAAGGGGGCAAGCTATGTGGGATAGAATCCTGGTTCTTGTATCCTCCTGCAGAACCTGACCCACCACACATGACAGAACTCCCTCTTGCACTGTGACCCAATTGAACTCCTTTTATTTCGTGAAGCAAATACCAAACTCCCAGTGCAGCAGGAAGAAACACCATGAAAATGGAGGATGACCATATGGCTTCACAGTGCACATGGGGAGACCTTTAGCCCCCAGTGGCCACAGTTTACCTAAAAAGAGAATTTAGCACTGCTGCCTCATGTTCATTGGGAAATAAGAAAGCATGTCCTCCAGGTCTCATAGATGCAGACCAAGCTTTTATGGTCTCACTAGAAAGGAAGCTAAAGCTCCTGACAACAACATATTTTTCAAGTGCCCAATCTCACAGGCAGTTTCTCAAGAAGTCTCTATGCCAGCAGACCTCCATGTTTGTGGATTGTTTACCCTTTCCCTTACCTTTGGAAACTCCTCTGCCACTTCCAAGGTTGTGGGCTCCTGAGCATATTCCATTCCAGATATTTGTTCACAGGTTTTCTAAATCTTCTCCTCTAATTGTGTCTTACTTGGGGCGAAGGTATTGTCAAGGCATTGTTCTGAATGAGAGTGGGAAGATTTTTGTGTAGCACATATTTACATACACATTGGATTCAGTTTTCAATTTTCCATTCGAAATACTGAATCCTTGACACTAACCCATACCCTACTAGATTCTGACTACTAATTCTAATATAATGGAGAAAAATAACCCAAACAGAATAGAAATACTAGCACTTCAGAGGAGGCATGGTGTATAGTTGGTCTTCCTATTTGCATGATATAGGGTTGGAGTTGTAAATCTTGTCAATTTTTTGTTGAAAGAGTTCTGCATGTGTTTTTAAAGTTAACACATATGTGAATTCCTGTCTCCCTTTTTCTGTAGCCAATTCAGCACATGTATTTTTATATGAACATATAGAATCCTACCTGGTATCACACCTGTATTCTTGAGAGGTGGCTAACTTGGCAGATACAAAGTGTGAGAAGAAATCACTCCTCCTAAACGCTTTTGGAACTGATAATTCAAATTATGAGTGAGCTTCTTAGTTAAAAAACATTACACATAAATCCATGTTCAGTAAAATTAATATTTTTGGATCTGTGGATGATATATATTTCACAATGAATTTTAATTGGCATATATATTGCTACTTTTTAATGTCTCTGTGTGTATTTTGTATATATATATATATATATATATATATATATATATATATATATATAAACACTCTAGATTTGTCAAAATATGAAATATATGTATCTTATTATACACTCCCTAAATTCATTCATGTTCATGTATGTGGTTTTATATTCAACTTTTCATAAGATTATTTTCAGAAATATTCATCCATCTGAAATACATATTTGTTTTATAGTATTGAAAACTCACTTCAGTAAATGGTGCAAACAAATCCTTATATTTTTACAGTAACTGACCCACTTTAACATCAATGCAAGTAGATTCCTATGGGAAATGATGTGTATTTTGGCGTTCATTTTTATACAACACTGGTACATTACTATTTCTTCAGTTTTTGTACATCATAGAATATACATTTCAGCCACAACTTCATAAATTTAAAGAAATTTGTAACACATTCTATCACTTCCTGCTTCAGAACATATGTATTCCTCTTTGTTTTTGACTGGTCATTTCATGAGACTTCTTTCCACACACATTACTGTCGATTTCCATTATCAATTTTGAAGCAAAATTCACACACTCTTTATGATGAACCACAACCGTAATATTACCATTGGATGTATAAATGGTTGGAATGAATGTATGTATATCAATATATGATTCCCTGTGTATTTTCAGATATCAATTTATTCCAATTTCTAAAGTTTGAACCAGTTGTATTATTTATTCGCAGTATGGACTATTCATGCATTATGTCTATATTCATACACACATGGTACACCTCTATGTACCCCCAATACTAATTTACACCTCTTCAAAATATTGCTCCAAGAAATGGTGGTAGAAATACTCATGTCACCTGATCTACATATACATTTTATCACAGTAATATTCTGGCCACAAAATGCAAAGTCACACTTACGATTGTACCAAAGCCTAAATGGAATGTGAGTATGGATTATGAAAATCACCCATGTCCAGGTTGCCTAATGCTCTCAAATGTCAATCCTATTGGTGACTACATATTTGTTTCTTGCTAAGATTATATATTCAATCTCAAGCCTGTTGAAAATGTCTATTGGTATCACTCATTTTATACTTTGCCTGATTTCCTTATGTCTCTATTGATATCTGCTTTCCTACATATTTTCACCAGTTCATCATTGTGACTGACTCTTCACATGTGCTGACATTTACATTTTCTCTCTACCCAAAACCCTATTGCTAAAGAACTTTTTGTCCAAATCCTATACTCACACTTTTTTCTAATCTTACCAACTCTCTTCGTAATCTTACCAACTCTCCCTTTTTGAATGAATGTTCTCCTCAACATTCAATCATCTAAGGTACAAGATCCTATGCCATTGTGTATAGATTTATCTGAGACATCTGCACAGAACATAATTCAAAGCTAACTATCCCAATCAAGGACCCAATGACCTTCTGGGCTTTAAATCTTACTGAGATTTCTGTTTTCATACATATATTTCACCTCTATAATCTTATAAATATCGCAGGTTTCCAATACCATTATTCATCCAGCAGAATGATCCTAACCCAAATCAAACATGTTATTAACCCTAAACATACACGATTCCCTCAATCTACCTTTATAGAAGAGCAGGGACAGAGTTGGTCTTACAATACAGGAATGTAGGAGATCTTCAACCTGCAGAGAACCTCAAAGGTCCATGCAGAAATTATCCCTGGAGAAGATATAGGCAGCTATGAAGGACCTGAGAGAGCAAAAGTCATCTTCCATGACAAACAACCAGGTAAGGATGAAGGGATGTGTCTGAAGCAGTCTCTCTCTTCTTAATGTAGAGAAGATGGACCAAACCAGGCCTGTGTGGAGAGCTGTTCCCGGGTGCCTATGGTTGATATTCCATTTTAACTTGTGAAAGTGTCAAAGGAAGTAGGGGCAGCCTCCATCTCATGGACCCTTCGAAGCAACTGTTAGGACAAAGTGGTTGCCAAGGCAGTGACCTCATTCAGTTCTAGAGGAAGTGACCTACGTCACTTTTTTGTTGATGTAACACTCTGAGCTTTGGATCCAGGAAGCCAGGCACCCTGAGGCAGGCCCAGTCCCAGTTGCAGTGGTCTCACATGTTTGGTTTTACCAAGGACAGAGTCAGTCTTTCTTGGCAACTACTGAATTAAAGATGGACAAATGCCAGGAAAGCTCTGAAGAGGGGCTTTTTTTTTTATAAAGCAGGCAGTGGCTCACCGCTGGCTCCTGACAACTTCACAGTTTTGGCCAAGGAGACCAGATCTGACATACGACAGCCCATTTCAGGGGAACATAGTATGGTCCACCAGTCAGAGGATGCTCCGGATAGTCACAGACCTACTTGGGGAAAGAAGGTGCCTTTTTGGGTGTGTTTGTGTGTTAGTGATTTTGTCTCATCTTCTAAGAATATGTAGGAAAGTCGGTTTGTTTAATTTGGAGTGGCCTGTTTCTAGTAAGTGCTTTGAGAAGGTGAGTGATTCTGTGTATCCCACTGTGTCCGTGGTTGTAGACAATAGAAAAGAGAATGCATCAAAGGATGTGTCCTGTCTAGTAGAAATCTTCGCAGCATTCATCTTGTCCAATTTATGAATGGACTGCAGCTTACCTTATAGATGGGCAACACCTACTACCTTTCTACATTCCTGATTTCTTCCTGAATTCTGGCCACTCTCCCATAGGCTCACGGTTTTGTGTTCAAGATATGTATCTCCTCCACAATCTGGGACATGGCCATGTACTGGATAGCTGAAGGGAATGGTGAGTATCACAGAAAACTCAGATATCAGTGTGTCCAGGAAAGTCTCAGTGGAGAAACTCTGCTTTGGGAATTTGCTTTTCTATTGTTCTGTTGCCCTGAATGTAAGGAAGGTCTTTGCCTAAGGCCACACCTTTCCAAAGCCTGAAAATATCAGTTTTCAAATGGAAATAAATGGGCATCACCTGTGGATCTTTGCTTAATTGCTTTGCAAAGGGATATGTCTGAATCCACCTCTTAGTGCAGTGTGAGTCCATGGCTCAGATTCTCAGCCCTGATGGATCTAAAGAAAGATCCCATGTGTGCATCCAATTCCAAAATGGCCAAAAGAGCAATCATTGTGGATGAAGTCTCTTGCTTTCCTCTGTAAGGTTCCTGATCTCCATCAAGTGAGAAGAGGGATCCTTTGGGTCAACTGAGTCCTTCAAGCCCTGCAGAGGCTAGCCCATAGGTGCTTGGGTTTTCTCATGACTCCAAAGCACATAAAGAAACTATACCTGACAGTCACTATGCCTCAAATTGGAGAAGCGGAACAGTATTAATGGCAGGCATCTTTGATCAGCCCTGGTTCACAGGAACAGTGTCCAGAAACACTGACTTTAGACAAATGACGGGCAAGGGAGTTTATTTTGACATTGTCTTGTGCTGTGTGCCTCATGGAAACTTCCAGCCAAGGTTATGATTAGTGTCTATATGGAAGAAGATGAGGGGCATGTGTGATTGTTTTGGTTTTAATTCTGGTCATTTGTGTGGCGGTTGGAAGAGATGACTGGGTCACCAGGGATTGAACCCTGGTGTGTTTCACCTTAGAGACTGAGTTCTGAAACTGACCTCAGAGAAGTATTGCCATGAATTGTGTTGGGATTTTAGGAGGCCACGCATGAGAGTCGCCCTTGGAACCTGAGATCTAGGACCAGGGTGGCTTTCCACAAAGAACTGGGAATCTCAGCCTGGATATCACATGATTTTATTCTGAAAGACTTGGCAGCCATAGTTGAGAGTCAAAACACATAGGACCTCACATTGTAGACCTCAATGGTCCTGGCTTCAAGTGACCTTTTGTCCACTCTTTGGAAAGCCTTGCCTGTGAGAGTTCTCCAGAATTTTCTTTGAATTGAGCTTTCTCAACATTTAATGGTTCCTGAATAATTGAAATTCACAGTGCATCCAATGTCATCCTTGAAAAATGGCTAGATAAATACCATGAAATTTTTGAAATTCCCATGACCAGGTGGCACTCCAGAAACATTCGATGTCCTATTGCTTATTATGAGTGTACCAGACAGTTCCTTGATTGACAGGGTTTTCTGAAAATTGTTTAGAACAGAGATGCCAGTAATTTGTAGCCTGCTGAGTAGTGGGCGTAGAGCAGTGGTGGGCAGGTGTGTGATAAAATATCATGGTGGGTCCATGTGGATCTGCCATTGGCTTCCAAATGGCTTGTGACTGACATAGTGCAGACTTCAGACCCTTATATGTAAAGGCATCTTGTTCTATGGCGAGGTTTCAGGGCAATGTTCAGAATCAGGTTGCTATGGACAAGGGAGCAATCTTTGAGAGATAGAAGCCTGGTTTGTGCATTTTCTTGCAGACCATAACCCACCACACGTGACAGAACTCTCTCCAGCACTGTTTCCCAGTTGAACTCCTTGTATTTCGTGAAGCATGTACCAAACTCCAAGTGCAGCAGCAAGAAACACCACGAAAAGTGGAGGATGACCAAATTGTTTCACAGTCCACACGGGGAGAAAATAAACCCCCAGGGGCTACAGTTTATCTACAAAGAGAGAATTCAGCAGTGCTGCCTTGTGTTCATTGGAAAATAAGAAACTTTGTCCTCCAGGTCACATAAATGCAGACCCAGCTTTGAGGGTATCACTACAAAGGAAGCTTAACTCCTGATAAAAACCTATATATCATTGCCCAACCTCAGTGGCAGTTTCTCTAAAAGTTTTAGGCATGCAGAGCTCCATGTTTGTGGAGTGTGTACCCTGTTCTTACTTTTGGAAACTCCTATACCACCTCCAAGTTTGTGCACTCCTGAGCATTTTCCATTCCAGAAATGTAATCACAGATTTTGCAACTTTTCTTCTCTAATTGTGTCTTACTTGGGGCGAAGATAATTTCAAGGCATTGTTCTGGATGAGAGTCAAAAGATTTGTTTTAGCACATATTTGCATACACATTGGATTAATTTTCCTATTTTTCCATTCGAAATTCTGAATCCCTGACAATAACCCATATTCTAATAAACTCTGACTACTAATTCTAATATGATGGAGAAAAATAACCCAAACAGTACATAAATACATGCAGTTCAGGGTTGGACTTGCCTTTTGCATGATAAAGGGTAGGTATTATGAATCTAGTCAATTTTTAATTGAAATAGTTCTCCATGTGTTTTGAAAGTTAACAAATATGTGAATTACTGTCTCCCATTTTCTGGAGCCTATTCAGCACATGTATTTTTATATGCACAAATAGAATCCTACACGGTATCACACGTACATTCTTTTGAGTTACATGACTTTGCAGATACAAATTGTGAGAAGTGATCACTCGTCCTAAACGCTGTTAGAACTGAAAATTCAACCTATGGGTGAGCTTCCCAGTGGAACAACATTATACATAAACCCATGTTCAGTAAAATGAATGTTTTTGCATCTTTATGATATATATTTCATGATGAATTTCGATTGGCATATATATTGCTATTTTTTAATTTCTGTGTTTGTGTGTGTGTGTGTGTATATATACTCTCCAGATTTTTAAAAATATGAAAATTATGTGTCTTATATACACTCCCTAAATTCATTCATGTTCATGTATGTGGATTAATAATCAACTTTTCACAAGATTATTCTTAGAAATACTCAAACACCTGAAATACATATTTGTTTCCTAGTACTGAGAACTAACTTCAGTGAAAGGTGCATACAAATTCTAATATGTCTACATTAACTGACCCAGTTGAACATCAATGCATGTTGGTTCCTATGGGACACCATGTGTATTTTGACGTTAATTTTTATTCCACACTGGTACATTACTATTTCTTCAGTTTATGCACATCTTAGCATATATATTTCATTCACTAGTTAGCAAATTTATAGGCATTTGTTTCACTTTCAGTCACTTCCTGCTCCAGAACACATGTATTTCTCTATGTTTCTTGACTGGTCTATTCATGAGACTTTTTTTCCAAATATATTGTTTTCGATTTCCATAATCAATTTTGAAGAAAAACTCACACACCCTTCATGATTAACCATAACCATAAGATAATCATTAGATATATAACTGGTTGGAATTAATGATTGTATATCAATATAACATTTCTTATATATTTTCAGATATCCATTCAATCCATTATTTAAAGTGGATCCAGTTATATTATTTATTCACAGTATTGTCTATTCATGCATTATGTCTATATTAATAGAAACAGGGTACACCTATTTGTACCCCCATACGAATTTATAAATCTTCAAAATATTGCTCTCAGAAATGGTGGAAGAAATACTCATGTCACCTGATCTACATACACATTTTATCACAGAAATATTCCGGACACAAAAAGCAAAGGTCACACTTACAATTGTACCAAAGCCTAAATGGAAAGATAGCATCCATTACTAAAATCATCCATGTCCAGGTTGCCTAATGCTCTCAAATATCAATCCTATTGGTGACTACATATTTGTTTCTTCCTAAGATTATATACTCAACTTGAAACCTGTTGAAAATGTCTAACCCTATCACACACTTTATACTTTGCTTGATTTCCTAATGTCTCTATTGATATCTGCTTTCCTACATGTTTTCCCCAGTTCATCATTGTGACTGACTCTTCACATGTGCTGACATTTACATACACTCTCTACCCTAAACCCTATTGCTGAAGAACTTTTGGTCCAAATCCTATGCTCACTCTTTTTTCTAAATCTACCAACTACCTTCCTAATCCTACCGACTATCAGTTTTTGACTGGATGCTCTCTTCAAATTCAATCATCCAAGGTACAAGGTCCGATGCCAGTGTATATTGATTTATCTGAGACATCTGTGCAGCACATAACTCAAAGTTAAGTATCCCACTCAAGTCCCCAATGCCCTTCTGGGCTTCAAATCTTACCTAGATTTCTGCTTTCATACTTATATTTCACATGTATACTCTTGTAAATATCGCAGGTTGCCAATACCATTATTCATCCCGCAGAATGATTCGTAACCCAAATCGAACTTGTTATTAACCCTAACCATACACTGTTCCCTCAATATAACTAACTTAAGAGCAGCGACAGAGTGGGTCTTACAATATAGAAATGTAGAAGATCTTCCACCTGCTTAGAACCTCAAAGATCCATGAAGAAATGATCCTTGGAGAAGATGTAGGCAGCTATGTAGGACCTGAGAGAGCAATAGTCATCTTCCATGCAAACAACCTGGTCAGGATGAATTGATGTGTCTGAATCAGCCTCTCTCTTCTTAATGTAGAGAAGATGGACCAAACCAGGCCTCTGTGGAGAGCTGTTCCAGGGTGCCTATGGTTGATATACCATTATAACTTCTGAATGTGTCACAGGATGTTGGGGCAGCCTCTATCTCATGGGAACCTTGGAAGCAACTGTTAGGACAAAGTGGTTACCAAGGCAGTGACCATATTCAGTTCCTGAAAGAAGTGACCTCACTTCACTTCCTTGGTGATGGAATTCTCTGAACTTGGGATCCAGGAAGCGAGGCACCCAGAGCCAGTCCCACTCCAGACCCAGTGGGCTAACTTTGCTTTTCCCAAAGACGTAGTCAGTCTTTCTTGGTACCTGCTGATGTGAGGATGGCCAAATGCCAGCAGAGCTCTGAAGAGGGGCCTTTCCTGAGAAAGCAGGCAGTGGCTCACTGCTGGCTCCTTACAACTTCACGGAGTTGGACATTGAGACCAGATGTGAAACAGGACAAGCCATTTTGGGGGAACATAATATGGCCCACCAGTCAGAAGACATTCCGGATAGTCACAGACCTATTTGGGGGAAGGAAGTGCCTTTGCCGTTGTAGGTGTGAGTTTGTGGTTTTTTCTCATGTTCTGAGAATAGGTAGGAAAGGTGGTTTGTTTGGTTTGGAGTGGACTGTTTCTAGTAAGTCGTTTTACATTGTGAGTGTTTATATGTCTGTGTATCCCACTGTATCCATGGTTGTAGACATTAGAAAAGAGAATGCACCAATAGATGTGTTGTCTCTAGTTGAAAGCTTCCGCAATTCATACTGCACAATTGATGAATGCACTGCAGCTTGCCTTATGGATGGGCAACATCTACTATCTTCTAAAGTTCCTGTTTTCTACGTGAATTCTGGCCACTCTCCAGAATAGACTCATGGTTTTGTTTCCCAGATATGTAACACCACAAGGCTCTGTGACATGGCCATGTTCTGGATAGCTGAAGGGAATGAGATCATCTCAGAAAACTCAGATATCAGTGTGTGCAGTAAAGTCTCAGTGGAGAAACCCTTCTTTGGGCCATTTGTTTAATTCTATTTCTATTACCCTAAATGTCAGAAAGGTCTTTGCCTCAGGCCACCCCTTTGTGTAGCCTGAAAAACACTGTTTTCATATGGAAATGAATGGACCCCACCTGTGGCTCTTTGCTTAATTTCTTTGGAATGGGATGTGTCTGAATCAGCCTCTTGTCCTTGTATGAGGTTGTGGCTTAGATTCTCAGCACCTGATGGATCTAAAGAAAGATCCCATGTTCTTCCAAAACTAAAATGTCCAAAAGAGCAGTCATTGTGGATGAATATTTTTGCCTTCTTGTTTTAGGTTCCTGAACTCCATCAAGTGAGAATAGGGATCCTTTGGGTCAAATGAGTTCTTGAAATCCCTGCAGAGGCTAGCCCATATGTGCTTGGATTTTCTCATGACTCCAAATCACATAAAGAATCTATACCCTACAGCCAGTAGGCCGAAATTGGAGAAGTGGAACACTTTAAGAGCAGGAATATTTGATCACTCCTGGTTCACAGGAAGAGTGTTCAGGCCACCATGATTTTAGGCAAATAAGGGGCAAGTGAGCTTATTTTGGACACTACCTTGGGCTCATAGAAACCTCCAGCTAGAGGTTATGATGAGTGTCTACATGGAAGAAGATGATGGCCCTGTGGGAGTGTTTTGATTTTAATTGTGGTAATTTTTGTGGCGGTTGGAAGGGATGACTGGGTCCACCTGGGCTTGAACTCTGGTGTGATTCCCCTTAGAGACTGCATTCTGGAATTGACCTCAGAGAAGTATTGCCATGAATTGTGTTGGTATTTTAGGAGGACACACATAAGACTCACTCTTGGAAACTGAGATCTATGCCCAGGGTGGCTTTCCACAGAGGCCTGGGAATCTCAGCCAGGATATCACATGATTTTATTCTGAAAGACTTGGCAGCCATAGATGAGAGTCAAAACATACATGGACCTCACATTGTAGACGTCAATTGGCCTGGCTTTATGTGACCATTTGGTAACTCTTTGAGAAGCCTTGACTTTGAGAGTTCTCCAGAGCTTTCATTGAAATGAACTTTCTCAACACTTAATGGTTCCTGAATGAATTGAGACCCACAGTGCCTCTAACTTCATTTTTGAAAAATTGCTAAATAAATACCATGAAATTTTTTAAATTCCCATGACCAGGTGGAACTGCAGAAAATTTGATGTCCTGTTGCTTATCATGTGTATACCAGACAGTGCCTTGTTTGACTGGGTTTCATGAAAATGATGTAGAACACGAGATGCCAGTAATTTGGAGCCTGCTGAGTAGTGGGCCTAGAGCAGTGGTGGGAAGGTGTGTGAATAAACATCATGGAGGGGCTATGTGGATCTGCCATTGGCTTCCAAATGGCTTGTGACTGATATAGTGCAGACATGAGACCCTTATATGTAAAGTCATCCTGTTATATCGAGAGTTTTAAGGGCAATGTTCAGAATAAGTTTACTATGGTTACTGGGGCAAGCTCTGTGGGATAGAAGCCTGGTTGGTGCATTCTCCTGCAGACCCTGACCCACCACAAGTGACAGAACTCCCTGCAGCACTGTATCCCAAATGAACTTCTTATATTTTGTGAAGCAAATACCAAATTCCCAGTGCAGCAGCAAAAAACACCATGAAAAGTGGAGGATGACCAAATGTCTTCACAGTCCCCACTGGGAGACAATTAGAATCCAGTGGCCACAGTTTACCTACAAAGAGAGAATTGAGCACTGCTGCCTCATGTTCATTGGAATATAAGAAACCATCTATTCCCAGTCACATAGATGCAGACCCAGCTTTGATGGTCTCACTACGAAGGAAGCTAAAGCTCATGACAGCAACATATATTTCAGGATCCCAACCTCAGAGGCCATTTCCCAAGAATTCTTAGGCCAGCAGAGCTCCTTGTTTGTGGAGTGTTTACCCTGTCCTTTACTTTTGGAAACTCCTCTACCACCTCCAAAGTTGTGAACTCCCGAGCATATTCCATTCCATATATGTATTCCTAGATTTTTACACTTTTCAACTCTAATTGTGTCTTACTTGGGGCGAAGGTAATGTCAAGGCATTGTTCTGGATGTGAGTGGGAAGATTTTTGTGTAGCACATATTTACATACACATTGGATTCATTTTCCAATTTTCCATTTGAAATACTTAATCCCTGACCCTAACCTGTACCCTACTAGTCTCTGACTAATAATCCTAAAATGATGGTGAAAAATAACCCAAAAAGAATAGAAATACAAGCAGTTCAGAGGAGGCATGGTGTATAGTTGGAATTGCTTTTTGCATTATATAATGTAGGAGTTTTAAATCCAGTCAATTTTCTGTTGAAATAGTTCTAGATGTGTTTTTAAAATTAACAAATATGTGAATCCCTGTCTCCCTTTCTCTGTAGCCTATTCAGCACATGTATTTTTATATGCACATATAGAATCCTACCTGATATCACTTGTACACACATGTGAGGTGGCTGAATTGGCAGATGCAAATTGTGAGAAGAGATCACTCCTCCTAAACGCTGTTGGAACTGAAAATTCAACCTACGGGTGAGCTTCCTAGTTGAATAACATTATACATAAATCCATTTCAGTAAAATGAATATTTTTCGATCTTTGGATTATATATATTTGATGAAGATTTTCGATTGGCATATATATTGCTACTTTTTTTTCTTTTATTGGTTTCTCAAAACATTACAAAGCTCTTGACATATCATATTTCATACATTAGATTCAAGTGGGTTATGAACTCCCATTTTTACTCCAAATATAGAATGCAGAATCACATCAGTTACACATCCATATTTTTACATAATGTCTTATTAGTTACTGTTGTATTCTGCTACCTTTCCTATGCCCTACTATCCCCCCTCCGCTCTCTTCCCATCTTCTCTCTCTATCCTACCTACTGTAATTCATTTCACTTATTGTTTATTTTTCCATTACACTCACAACCTCTTATATGTATTTTTTTTGTAACAATAAGGGTCTCCCTCCATTACCATGCAATTTCTCTTTTCTCTACCTTTCCCTCCCACCTCATGTCTCTGCTTAATGTTAATCTTTTCTTCATGCTCTTCCTCTCTGCTCTGTTCTTAGTTGCTCTCATTATATCAAAGAAGTCATTTGGTATTTGTTTTTTTGGGATTGGCTAGCTTCACTAAGCATAATCTGCTCTAGTGCCATGCATTTCCCTGCAAATTCCATTATTTTGTCATTTTTTAGTGCTGTGTAATCCTCCATAGTATATAAAAAAAAACATTTTTTTTTATCCATTCATCTATTGAAGGGAATCTGGGTTGGTTCCACAGTGTAGCAATTGTGAATTGTGCTGCTATGAACATCGATTGGCAGTATCCCTGTAGTACGCTCTTTTAAGGTCTTCAGGGAATAGTGCGAGAAGGGCAATAGCTTGGTCAAATGGTGCTTCCATTCCCGGCCTTCCCAGGAATCTCCATACTGCTTTCCAAATTGGCTGCACCAGTTTCAGTCCCATCAGCAATGTACAAGAGTACCCTTTTCCCCACATCGTCGCCAGCACTTGTTGTTGTTTGACTTCATAATGGCTGCCAATCTCACTGGATTGAGATGGTATTTTAGGGTGGTTTTGATTTGCATTTCTCTGACTGCAAGAAATGGAGAGCATTTTTTCATGTACTTGTTGATTGATTCTATGTCCTCCTCTGAGAAGTGTCTGTTCAGGTCCTTGGCCCATTAGGTTATTTGTCATCTTATTGTCTAATTATTTGAGTTCTATGTATACTTTGTATACTCTGGATATTAGGGCTCCATCTAAAGGGTGAGGAGTAAAAATTTGTTCCCATGATCTAGGCTCCATATTTACCTCTCTTATTGTTTCTCTTTCTGAGAAAAAAATTTTCAGTTTAAGTAACTCCCATTTGTTGATTCTTGTTATTAACTCTTGTGCTATGGGTGTCCTATTAAGGAATTTGGAGCCTGACCATACAATATGTAGATCGGAACCAACTTTTTCTTCTATCAGATGCAGAGTCTCTGATTTGAATCTAGCTCCTTGATCCACTTTGAGTTAACTTTTGTGCATGGCGAGAGAAAGGGATTCAGTTTCATTTTGTTGCATATGGATTTCCAGTTTTCCCAACACGATTGGTTGAAGATGCTATCCTTCCTCCATTGCATGCTTTTAGCTCCTTTATCAAATATAAGATAGTTGTAGCTTTTTGGATTAGTCTCTGTGTCCTCCATTCTGTACCATTCGTCCACCCGCCTGTTTTGGTACCAGTACCATGCTGTTTTTGTTATTATTGCTCTGTAATATAGTTTGAAATCTGGTATCGCTATACCGCCTGATTCACACTTCCTGCTTAGAATTGCTTTTGCTATTCTGGGTCGTTTATTTTTCCATATGAATTTCATGATTGGTTTATCTATTTCTACAAAAAATTCATTTGGGATTTAGATTGGCATTTCATTAAACCTATAGACAACTTTTTAGTAATATCGCCATTTTGATGATGTTAGTTCTGCCTATCCATGAACAGGGTATATTTTTCAATCTTCTAAGATCTTATTCTACTTCTCTTTTTAGGGTTCTGTAGTTTGCATTGTATAAATCTTTCACCTCTTTTGTTAGGTTGATTCTCAAGTATTTAATTTTTTATGAGGATATTGTGAATGCAGTGTTTTTCCTCATTTTCATTTCAGAAGTTTTGTCGCTGATATACAGAAATGCCTTTGATTTATGCATGTTGATTTCATTTCCTGCCACATTGCTGAATTCATTTATTAGTTCTAGTAGTTTTTTTCTGTAGACCCTTTTGGGTCTTCTATGTATAGAATCATGTCATCTTCAAATAGTGATAATTTAAGTTCTTTTTTTCCTATTTTTATGTCTTTAATGTCTTTCAACTTTCTAATTGCTCTGGCCAGTTTTTCGAGAACTATATTGAATAGAAGTGGTGATAGAGGACATCCCTGTCTTGTTCCAAATTTTAGAAAGAATGCCTTCAATTTTTCTCCATTCAGAATGATGCTAGCCTGAGGCTTAACATAAATAGTTTTTACAATGTCGAGGTATGTTCCCTTTATCCCTAGTTTTTCTAATGTTTTGAACATAAAGGAATGCTCTACTTTTTCTAATGGTTTTTCTGCATCTATCAAGATCATCTTATGGTTCTTATTTTTAAGTCTATTGATGTTGTGAATAACATTTATTGATTTCCATATATTGAACCCTCCTTGCATCCCAGGGATGAATCCTAGTTGATCATGGTGCACAATTTTTTTGATGTGCCTTTGTATCCAAATCACCAGAATTTTAATGAAAATTTTTGCATCTAGGTTCATCAGAGATATTGGTCTGTTGTTTTCTTTCATTGAGGTGTCTTAGTCTGGTTTCAGAATCAGGGTGATGTTGGCCTCATAGAATGAATTTGGCAGAGCTCCCTGTTTTTCTATTTTCTGAATAACTTGAAAAGTATTGGTATTAATTCTTCTTTAAAGGTTTTGTAAAACTCCGCTGTATACCCATCCGATCCTGGGCTTTTCTTGGTTGGTAGTAGTTTGATTGCCTCTTCTATTTCATCGATTGATATTGGTCTGTTCAAATTGTGTGTATCCTCCTGACTCAGTCTAGGCAAATTATATGACTTAACAAATGTATCAATGTCTTCACTATTTTCTATTTTATTGGAATATAGGTTTTCAAAATAATTTCTAATTGTCTTCTGTATTTATGTAGCATCTGTTGTGATATTGCCTTTTTCATCCCGTATGTTAGTAATTTGAGTTCTCTCTCTTCTCCTCGTTAGCATGGCTAAGGGTCTGTCCATCTTATTTATTTTTTCGAAGAACCAACTATTAGTTTTGTTAATTTTTTAATAGTTTCTTTTGTTTCAATTTCGTGATTTACTCTCTGATTTTAATAATTTCTTGCCTTCTGCTACATTTGCTGTTGTTTTGCTCTTCCTTTTCTAGGGCTTTGAGATTAAGTGAGAGCTCATTTATTTGTTGTTTTTGTTTTTTTCTTTTTTTGAGGAATGACCTCCAGGCGATGAATTTGCCTCTTGAATCTTGTTTCATTGTGTCCCATTGAATCTGATATGTTGTGTCTGTATTTTCATTTATCTCTAAGAATTTTTTGATTTCCTCCTTTATGTCTTCTGTAACCCATTGATCATTCAGTAACATATTGTTCATTTTCCATGTGATGTAGGATTTTTCCTTCCTTCTTTTACCGTTGGTTTCCAGTTTCATTCCATTGTGATCAGAAAAAAATTCATGGTATTATCTCCACCCCTTTATATTTACTGAGTTTTGCCCTATGGCATAATATATGGTCTATTTTTGAGAAGGATCCATGTGCTGGTGAGAAAAAAGTATATCCACTTGATGATGGTTGATATATTCTATATATGTCAGTTAAGTCTAGGGTATTGATTGTGATATTGAATTCTATATTTTCTTTATTCAACTTTTGTTTGGAGGATCTGTCCAATGGTGAGAGAGGTGAGTTGAAGTCTCCCATAATTATTGTGTTGTGGTCTATTTGATTCTTGAACTTGAGGAGAATTTGTTTTATAAATGTTGCAGCACCATTATTTGCTGCGTAAATATTGATAATTGTTATGTCTTGTTGGTGAATGGTTCCTTTCAACAGTATATAATGTCCTTCCTTATCCCTTTTGATTAAATTAGTCTTGAAGTCGATTTTATTCCATATGAGCATGGCCACCCCTGCTTGCTTACAAGGACCGTGTGCATGGTATAAATTTTCCCAACCTTTCACCTTCAGCCTGTGTATGTCTTTTCCATTCAGATGTGTCTCCTGGAAGCAACATATTGTTGGATTTTTTTTTTTTAATCCACGTTACAAGCCTATGTCACTTTATTGGAGAGTTTAAGCCATTAAAGTTTAGAGTTAGTATTGATATATGGTTTGTATTGCCACCCGTCTTTGATTATTTATCTTTTTTTTTTAAATTTAGTTTGTTTATCCATGATTAACTTTTCCCCCGCCCTCTGTCATTAATGAGGCACTTCCCACTGATGGTTTTCTTTGTTGATATTCATTTTTTCCTCGTGTAGTGTTTTCCTTAAGATGCTTTGCAATGCTGGTTTTCTGGCTGCAAGTTCTTTTAGCTTTTGTTTATCACGAAATGTTTTTATTTCGTTGTCTTACCTGAAGCTTAATTTTGCTGAATACAGATTTCTTGGTTGGCATCCATTGTTTTTAAGTGTTTGAAATACGTTGTTCCAGGATCTTCTCACTTTCAGCGTCTGTGATGAAAAATCTGTTGTTAACATTTTTGGTTTACCCCTGATTGTAATCTGCCTCCTTTCTCTTGTAGCTTTTAATATTTTCTCTTTGTTCTGTATATTGGATATCTTCATAACAATGTGTCTTGGCATTGGTCTACTGTGATTTTGTGTGCTCGGTGTCCTGTAAGCATCTACAATTTTTTTTATCCGTTTCCATTTTTATTTCTGGAAAGTTTTCTGTAATTATTTCATACAGCAGGTTACTCATTCCCTTGGTTTGAATCTCTGTACCTTCCTCTATCCAGATGACTCATTAGTTTTTTTTTTTCTTATGTTATCCCATATCTCTTGGATGTTTTTCTCATGACTTTTTACCAGCATTTCTTTGTTGGCTAGACTTTTTTCAAGATGATATATTTTGTCTTCATTATCTGACATTCTGTCTTCTACTTGCTCCACTATGTTAGTGATACTCTCAATTGAGTTTTTAATTTGGTTTATCATTTCCTTCATTTCTAGAATTATTGTTTGATTTTTTTTTTATAATCTCTATCTCCTAATTAAGATGCTTAATTTCTTTTTATATCTGTTTATGTAATTCATTTTCAATGTGTTCTTTCACTGTTTGGTTTTGATGTCTCGTATCCTCTTTAAGGTTCCATTCCATCTGTCTAAGGTATTTCTTGAGTTCTTTATATGACCATTTTTCTGATGACTCTAGGTCCTTCTGAATATTTAGGCTGTCCATCATTGTTTGTACTCCTTTTCTTCCTTGCTTTTTTATGCTGCTCATGTTACTTCTTGTTTTGTTTGACTGCTGAGTTACTGCTTACTCTTATAAATTTATTTGATGCTTGGGAGGAAAGATATTAGAAGGGAAGGGAAGAAGTCACTAAAGAGAATGAGAGTAGACAGGTAGAATTCAAGGAAGGGAGAATAAGAAAATTGAAAAGAAATGAAAAGACAAAAGAAAAAAATAGAAAATAAAGAAAGAAAAAAAATTTAAATAATAATTATAATTAAAAAATGAAAATTAAAATTTAAAATAATATTAATAATAATAATGATAAAATAAAAAATAAAAAAATAAAAACATTTAAAAAGTTAAAGAACAACAACAACAAAAATGAAAATGAAAGAAATATAAAAAATATAAATTAAATAATAATAATAATACATGCAGTCATAGAGTTCAATTAACTTCTCTTTCAGTATGTGGAGCTGTGTGCACTGGGCCAAGCTTCTCCTCTGAATAAGTGGGAACCAATCACTGTGCAGCAGCTCTTCCTCCCAGACTTGGCGGATCTCCAATCCTGAGTGCTTAGGGCCTTCTCTTGTGCTTCCTCAAGCCATGCCCTGATCAGCTGTGACGCTCACCACAATAGTGGTTACAAGCCAGAACTCTACTCCTGGCAGCCCTGTTTTCATGAACGCCTGTGCACACTCTCCCTGTTAGCCTCCCTCAGACCCTAAGTTTGTAGAGCTTGGGGCTGAGGACCCCCAGCGAATTTTCTTGCCCTCTGGGAGCCACGCCACCGGTACGTGGTGTAAGAGACCTAAATTGTCAGCACTTGTGGGATCAGGAGCCCGGAATTCCACGCCGCTAGTCCCGAGCCAATCCTGATTCCCTAGGTCTGGCTATCGCGCTCACGGGAGAGCTGGGAGAGGCCCTTACGGCAGAGCTGGGAGGGGCCCTTAAGGTTTCCCCGCTGTGTTGAGAGAGATGGCTAGGGGATTACACACCTGTCACGCTGGTTTCAATGAAGTTATCTCCTCTGCCCGTGACATCATTTCTATGCTATGGTGGTATCCCATGCAAATGGTGACCGTTTGTTCCCTTTGCAAGGTAACCAACGCAATGGGTGGGTCCTGACTGTCTCTCCCAAGCGCCGTTTCAATCCTGTGGCCACTGCCTTTGAAGGCTTGGTTGGCTTTTACCTCTGAAAGTTCAGAAGGGCCGAACAGTTATTTCAGGGGATCTTAGTGCTGAGTCACGAGAACCAGGCAAACCGGAGGTTGAATGCAGCCGATCCAGGCTCGGTGTGTGTTCTGAGGGGCCCAGAATGTTCGCACCAGATCCACATTAGGTCAACATTGCCTAGTGATTCTGAGCAAACAGCATTTAGACAGTTTACGACTCCCGATGCCCGCGCAGCTGAAGAGGTCAGAGACTTGATTTTTCCATGCCTGCCTTCATGATGGATTTCCTGTATTGCTACTTTTTTATATCTGTGCATGTGAGTGTGTATGTATGAGAGTGTATATATATATATATATATACACTCTCCAGATTTTTTAAAATATGAAGTATATGTGTCTTATTATACACTCCCTAAATTCATTCATATTCATATATGTGTATTTATAATCAACTTTCCACAAGATTATTCTCAGAAATAATCATCCACCTGAAATACATATTTGTTTTCTAGTACTGAAAACTAAATTCAGTGAAAGGTGCAAACAAAACCTAATATTTCTACAGTTACTGAGCTAGTTTACCATCAATGCAAGTATATTCTTAGGGGACATGATGTGTATTTTGATTTTCATTTTTATTCAACACTTATACGTTACGATGTCTTCAGTTTATGCACATCATAGGATATATATTTCATTCAAAAGTTAGAAAATTTATAGGCATTTGTTTCACAATCAATCACTTTCTGATTCAGAACACATGATTCTTCTATGTTTCTTGACTGGTCTTTTCATGAGACTTCTTTCCAAACACATTATTTTCGTTTAACATCATCACTTATAAAGCAAAACTCAAACACCCTTCATGATAAACCATAATCCTAATATTACCATTAGATATATAACTGGTTGAAATGAATGATTATATATCAATATAAGATTTCTTATATATTTTCAGATTTCAATTCAATCCATTATTTAAAGTGGAACCAGATACATTATTTATTCATATTATCGTCTATTCATGCATTATCTCTATATTCATAGACACAGGGTACACCTCTTTGTACCCCTAATACTAATGTATATGTCTTCAAAATATTGCTCCCAGACATGGTGAAAGAAATACTCATGTTACCTGATCTACATATACATTTTACCACCGAAATATTCTGAACAAAAAAAAATGTAAAGGTCACACTTATGATTGTACCAAAGCCTAAAAGGAAAGTGAACATGGATAAGTAATAACATCCGTGTCCAGGTTGCCTAATGCTCTCAAATGTCAATCCCATTGGTGACAACATATTTGTTTTTTCCTATGATTATATATTCAAACTCAACCCTATTGAAAATGTCTAATCCTATCACTCATTTATACTTTGCCTGATTTCGTTATGTCTCTATTGATACCTGCTTTTCTACATAATTTCCCCAGTTCATCATTGTGAAAGACTCTTCACATGTACTGACATTTACATTCACTCTCTAAACGAAACCCTATTGCTAAAGAAGCTTTTTATTCCAAATCATATTCTCACTCTTCTTCCTAAACCTACCGACTATCTTTCTAATCCTACCGACTATCCCTTTTTAACTGGATGTTCTCTTCTACATTCAATCATCCAAGGTACAAGGTCCTATGCCATTGTATATCGATTTAACTGAGACAATTGTACAGAACGTAATTCAACACTATGTATCCCAATCAAGGGCCCAATGCCCTTCTGGGCTTCAAATCTTTCTTAGATTTCCGTTTTCATACATATATTTCACTTATATATTCTTATAAATATCGCAGGTACCCAATCCCTTTATTCATCCTGCAGAATGATTCCTAACCCAAATCAAACATATAATGAACCCTAACCATACACTAACTTTACCGAAGAGCAGGGACAGAGTTGGTTTTAAAATACAGGAATGTAGGGTATCTTCACCTGCTGAGAACCTCAAATGTTCATGCAGAAATGATCCCTGGTGAAGATGAAGGCAGCTATGAAATACCTCAGAAAGCAAAAGTCATCTTCCATGGCAGTCATCCTGGGCGGGTTGAAGGGTTGTGTCTGAATCACTCTCTCTTCTTAATGTATACAAGATGGACCAAACCAGTTCTGTGTGGAGAGCTGTTCCGGGGTGCTTATGATTGATATAACATTCTAACTTGTGAAAGTGTTACAGGAAAACAGGGGCAGCCTCCACCTAATGGGACTTTTGGAAGCAACTGTTAGGGCAAAGTGGTTGCCAAGGCAGTGATGTAATTCAGATCCTGAAGGAAGTGACCTCACCTCACTTCCTTGGTGATGAAACTCTCTGAACTTGGGATCCAGAAAGCCAGGAACCCAGACACAGTCCCTGTCCCAGTCCCAGTGGTCTCATATGTTTGGATTTACCAAGGACAGAGTCAGTCTTTCTTTGAACCTACAGATGTGAGGATGGCCAAATGCCAGGAAACCTTTGAAGAGCGCTTTTCCTCAGAAAGCAGGTAGTGTCTCACCACTGGCTCTTGACAACTTCACAGAGTTGGCCAAGCAGACCAGAACTGAGACAGGAGAGGTCATTTTGGGGAAACATAGTATGGCCCACCAGTCAGAGGACACTCCGGAGAGTCACAGACCTACTTGGGGGAAGGAGGTGCCTTTGTGGGTGTGGGTGTGATTTTGTGGTTTTGTCTCAAGTTCTCAGAATAGGTGGGAAAGGCAGTTTGTTTGGTTTGGAGTGGACTACTTTTAGTAAGTCCTTTGACAAGGCGAGTGTCTGTGTATCCCACTGTGTTCATGATTGTAGACATTAGAAGAGAGAAGGCATCAATGGATGTTTCCTGTCTACTAGAAAGCTTGCCAGCATTCATTGTGCCCAATATATGAGTGGAATCAGGCTTGCCTTATGGATGGGCAACACCTACTAGCTTCATAATTTCCTGTTTTCTCCTTCAATTCTGGCAACACTCCAGAATAGTATCATGGTTTTGTGTCCAAGATATGTACCACCTCCAATATCTGTGACATGGCCATGTACTAGATAGTTGAAGGGAATGGCTAGCATCTCAGAAATCTCAGATATCAGTTGACCAGGAAAGTCTCAGTGGAGAAACCCTGCTTTGGTCCTTTTGCTTACCTATTGTTCTGTTGCCCTGAATGTCAGGAAGAACTTTGCCTCAAGCCACCACTTTGTGAAGCCTGAAAAAAACAGTTTTCAAATGCAAATGAATGGGCATCACGTGTGGATCCATGCTTAATTGCTTTGAAAAGGGATATGTCTGAATCAGTCTCTTGGCCCTGTGTGAGGCTGAGGCTTAGATTCTCAGCACCTGATGGATCTAAAGATACATCCCATGCATGCATCGAAAACCAAAATGGCAAAAAGATCAGATATTGTTGATTAACTCTCTTGCCTTCCTCTGGTAGGTTCCTGACATCCATCAAGTGAGAACAGGGATCCTTTGGGTCAAATGAGTTCTTCAAAACCCAGCAGAGGCTAGCCCATAGGTGCTTGTTTTTCTCATGACTCCAATTCACTTAAAGAATCTAAACCTCAAAGTCAGTAGGCCTCAAGTTGGAGAAGCTAAGCAGTATTAAAGGAAGGCCTATTTGATCACTCCTGGTTTACAGGAAGGGTGTCCATGCCACCCTGACTTTAGGCAAATGAGGTGCAGGAAGCTTATTTTGGACACTGACGTGGGCTGCTCCCCTCATGGAAACCTCCAGCCACAGGTTATGATGAGTGTATATATGGAAGAAAATTTGGGCCATGTGGGAGTGTTTGGGTTTTAATTGTGGACATTTGAATGGTGGTTTGAAGAGATGACTGGGTCATCATCACCCTGGTGTGATTCCCCTTAGAGACTGAGTTGTGGTACTGATCTCAGAGAAGTATTGCCATGAATTGTGTTGGGATTTTAGATGGCCATGCATGAGAGTTGCCCTTGGAAAGACATCTAGGCCCAAGTTGACTTTTCACAGATCACAGGGAATCTCAGCCAGGATATCACATGATTTTATTCTTAAAGACTTGGCAGCCATTTTTGAGAGTCAAAACACACATGGACCTCACATTGTAGACCTCAATGGGCCTGGCTTAATCTGACATTTTGGCCACTCTTTGGGAAGCCTTGCCTGTGAGAATTCTCCAGAGTTTTCATTGAAATGAACTTACTCACCATTTAATGGTTCCTGAATAAATTGAAACCCACAGTGCCTCCAACTTCTTCCTTGAAAATTGGCTAGATAAATACCATAAAAATTTTTGAAATTCCCATGACTGGGTGGCACTGGAGAACATTTGGATGTCCTGTTGCTGATCATGAGTATGTAAGACAGTGCCTTGATTGACTTGGTTTTATGAAAATGGTGTAGAACAGAGATGCCAGTAAGTTGGATCCTGTTGAGTAGTTGTCCTAGAGCAGTGGTTGGCAGGTGTGTGATAAAACATCTGTGTTGGGCCATGTGGATCTGCCATTGGCTTGAAAATGGATTGTGACTGACATTTTGAAGCCAGTAGACTCTTATATGTAAAAGCATATTGTTATATGGAGAGGTTTCAGGGCAATGTTCAGAATCAGGTTGCTATGGTCAATGGGGCAAGCAATGTGGGATAGAAGCCTGGTTGGTGCATTCTCCTGCAGAACCCGACCCACCACAATTGACAGAACTCACTTCAGCACTGTGTCCCTGTTGAACTCCTTGTATTTCATGAAGCAAATTCCAAACTCCCAGTGCAGCAGCAAGAAACACCACGAATAGTGGAGGATGACCAAATGGATTTACAGTCCACACGGGGAGACACTTAGACCCCAGTGGCCACAAGTTACATACAAATAGAAAATTCAGCACTGATGCCTCATGTTCATTGGAAAATAAGAAACAATGTCATTCATGTCACATAGATGAAGACCCAGCTTTGATGGTCTCACTCCAAATGAAGCTAATGCTCCTGACAACAGCATATATTTCATTGCCCAACCTTAGAGGCAGTTTCTCCAGATGTCAGGCTGGCAGAACTTCATGTTTGTGGAGTGTTTACCCTGTCCCTTACTTTTGGAAACTCCTCTACCACCTCCAAATTTGTGAACTCCTGAGCATTTTCCATTCCACATATGTATTCACAGATTTTCTAACTCCTCTCCTCTAATTGTGTCTTATGTGGGGCGAAGGTAATGTCAAGGCATTTTTATGAATGAGAGTGGGAAGTTTTTTGTGTAGCACATATTTGCATATACATTGGATACATTTTCAAATTTTCCTATCGAAATACTGAATCCCTGACACTAACACATACCCTAATAGACTTTGACTTCTAATCCTAATATTATGGAGAAAAATAACCCAAACAGAATAGAAATACAAGAGGTTCACAGGAGGCATGGTGTATAGTTGGACTTGCCTTTCGTATGATAAATGGTAGGTGTTATAAATCTAGCGAATTTTAATTGAAATAGTCCTCCATGTGTTTTAAAAGTTAACAAATATGTGAATAACTGTCTCCCTTTCTCTGTAGCCTATTCATCACATGTATTTTTATATGCACATATCGAATTCTACCTGGTATAACTCGTACATTTTGTGAGGTGGCTGGCTTGGCAGATACAAATTGTGAGAAGAGATCACTCCTACTAAATGCTGTTGGAACCGAAAATTCAAGATACGGGTGAGCTTCTTAGTTGAACGACATAAATCCATGTTCATTAAAATGAATATTTTTGGATCTGTGGATGAAATATATTTCATGGTGAATTTCGATTGGCATACATAATGCTACTTTTTTAATGTCTCTGTGTGTATGTATATATATACATATATATATATATTTTTTTTTCACTCTGCAGATTTTTCAAAATATGAAGTATATTTTTCTTATTATACACTCCCTAAATTCATTCATATTCATGTATGTGGATTTATAATCAACTTTTCAAAAGATTTTTCTCAGAAATATTCATCCACCTGAAATACTTATTTGTTTCCTAGTACTGAAAACTAACTTCAGGGGATCATATGATGGCTGCGAAGGGAGTGCATCACCCCCATATACCGCGTGACTGTGCGGGAGAATGACGAGTTAGAATGGCTAAAACCTATCTTGTTAGGAATTTCCAGCAAAATTGTGGTTCTCCAAAACCTAGTGTACATATTTCCATCTCACGAGGATCAGCTACGGGAACTCAAACGCGAGTGATTTGTCCTCACAGAAGGTCATGTGGCTTATTCAGGAAATCGCTCCGTGGCTAGAGTCTGTGGTGCGTGCTGGGAAACGACGAGATAGCAACGCAAATATACAGTGGTGCAGATACTGTGGGCTCCTGCCAGGTATGCAATCACTGTGCTCAGTGCTGAATTCTGGGTTTGAGACGGGGAAGCATGCAGTCCAATTCGTTTCTCCGCACCAGTCAGACCACAGAGGAACCCAGCGGCCACCATCTTGGAGAGGTGACGTCACCATCCCTGTTTTCGACTGATCGCAGCTTATTCAGCTATAGAACCGGTAATTTCAGGATGCCATTCACCTTTGTCTTGCAGACAAATTACTCAGGCTCAGTGCTAAAGAACCCGCAGAAACTGCGTCTTGGAGCCTGCTTCTATTAGAACATACACCGAGCCCAGAGCGGCCGAATTCCGCCTCCCGGAACTGATCTGGCCCTGGGCTAAAGAACCTGCGGAAACTGCTTCTCGGTCCGGGTCTTGCTGAATACTGTGGAGGTAAATATCAACCGAGCCTTCATAGGGAGTGCAACAGGATTGAGACGGGGCTTGTGAGTGCCGGTCAGAACTCACCCATTGCTTTAGTCACCCAGCAAAGGGAACAAAATGCTGCCTTTTGCATGGGATACCAACATGGCAGAGATCTGATGTCGTCAGAAAGCAGCAGAGGAGATAACTTCATTGATACCATCGGTGACAGAAACAGTTGGTCTCCTGGTAAAGAAAGTGAGTCACAAACACCCGGGTCTCTCTCACTTTGTCATCAAGCCAGAGGGGCAGAGCAGAGCCGCCGCCCACGCCCGGAACAGGCCCAGCGACACACCTGCATGGTAGTCACGTCACCCCAATTGGAATAGAGGCAGAGCAGAGCCGCCGCCCTTGCCCAGAACAGGCCCAGTGACCCGCAGGCGTGGTAGTCAAATCACCCGAATTGGAATAGTTGCAGAGCAGAGCCTTCTCCCTCACCTAGTACAATCCCAGTGGCCCACCGGCATGGTAGTCAGGTCACCCCAATATTAGTAGGGGCAGAGCAGAGCCTTCGCCCGCACCCAGAACAGGCCCAACAACCTGCCGGCATGGTAGTCACGACCCCCCAAATGGAGTAGTGGCAGAGCAGAGCCATCACCCGCACCCGCAAGGTAGGCACACCTGCACCTGACTGGCAGAAGAGGACCATCGCCCTGCCGGAGCGGCAGACACTTCACCCCATTTGGAATAGGAGCAGAGCAGATCCGTTGCCCGTGCCCGCAAGGTAGGCAGACCTGCGACAAACTGGCGGAACAGGCCCAGCAACACACCTGCATGGTAGTCACGTCACCCCAATTGGAGTAGGGGCAGAGCAGAGCCGCCGCCAGCACCTACAAGGTAGGCAGACCTGCGACTGATCGGCAGAACACCCCAGGGGTCCACGGGCCTGGTAGACACGTGACACCAATTGGAAGAGGGGCAGAGCAGAGCCGCCTCCCGCGCCTGCATGGTAGGCAGACCTGCAACCGATCAGGAAAACAAGCCCAGCGGCCCATCAGCAAGGTAGTTAGATCACCCTAATTGGAGGAGCAGCACAGCCCCCCTGCGCCCATGCAAGGGAGACTTTGCATCTATACAAGAGCAATATAAATATATAGGAGGAAAATTTCAAAATCACAACAGTTTCACCAAGCAGAAAGAAAAGCGAGTAGTATGATAAGACAAGGAAAAAAGGACCACAAGCAATGCAGGTCAGCACAACTTTAGAAGAGGTAATAGCTGCAGTAAATGGAATGTCAGATAAAGAACTCAGGATATACATGCTTCAGATGATCTGGAGTCTCAAGGAAGACATTAGACAGCAAAATCAGACAATGAAAAATCACTTCGACAATGAATTACATAAACAAATCCAAGAAGCAAAAGATCAGCTATACAGGGAGATAGAGGTTGTAAAAAATAACAAACAGAAATCCTAGAAATGCAGAAAGCAATAAACCAACTTAAAAACTCAATTGAGAATACTACCAGCAGAGTAGAACACTTAGAAGATAGAACATCAGACAATGAAGACAAAGTATTCCAACTTGAAAAGAACATAGACAGCTCAGCAAGACTGTTAAGAAACCATGAACAGAATATCCAAGAAATACGGGATAACATAAAGAGACCAAACTTAAGAGTCATTGGAATACAGGAAGGTATAGAGGTCCAAACCAAAGCAATGAGCAATGTATTCAATGAAATAATACGAGAAAACTTCCCAGACTTGAAGAATCAGACTGACTCCCAAGTCCTAGAAGCCTACAGGACGCCGAATGTGCAAAATCATAAGAGATCCACACCTAGACACATTATAATGAAGATGCCCAACGTACACAATAAGGAGAGAATTTTAAATGCTACAAGAGAAAAAAAAAAACAGATTACATTTAGGGGTAAACCAATCAGGATAACAGCTGATCTTTCAACACAGACTCTGAAAGCTAGAAGATCCTGGATTAACATTTTTCAAACACTGAAAGAAAATGGATTCCAACCAAGAATTGTGTATCCAGCGAAATTAAGCATCAGGATGGAAGATAAAATCATAACCTTCTATGTTAAAAAAAAAGTTAAAAGAAATTGTAGCTAGAAAACCATCTCTTCAAAACATCATCGGCAAAATATTACAGGAAGAGGAAATGGAAAATAACAATAAAAACCAACAGTGGGAGGTAGTACAGTAAAAGGGGGAAATAATCAATTTAGAAAAGAATCCATGTTTAATAACATAAATAAACAAATAGGGCTGGAAGAACAACCATTATCTCAATAATAACCGTAAATGTTAATGGCTTAAACTCACCAATTAAGAGACACAGGCTAGTAGAATGGATCACAACACAAGACCCAATAATATGCTGTCTACAGGAGACGCATTTGATAGGAAAAGACATACATAGACTGAAGGTGAAAGGTTGGGAAAAATCATATCACTTATATGGACTTCGGAAACAAGCAGGAGTGTCCATACTCATATCAAATAAAATAGATTTCAAGCCAAAGTTAATCAAAAGGGATAAAGAGGGACACTACATACTGCTCAAGAGAACCATACACCAACAAGACATAACCATTATAAATATATATATGCCGCAAACAATGGTGCAGCTATGTCCATCAAAAAATCTTTTCTCAAGATCAAGAGTCTAATAGACCACCATACAATAATCATGGGAGACTTCAACACACCTCTCTCACCACTGGACAGGTCTTCCAAACAAAAGTTGAAATAGAAAACTATAGAACTCAATAACACAATTAATAACCTAGACTTAATTGACATATATCGAATATACTCCTCAACATCAAGCAGTTACATTTTTCCTCAGCAGCACATGGATCCTTCTCAAAAATAGATCATATATTATGTCACAGGGCAATTCTTAGACAATATAAAGAAGTAGAGATAATACCATGCATCTTATCTGATCATAATCTAATATAAACTAAAAATCAATGATAAACGAAGGAAGGAAAAATCATTCATCACTTGGAGAATGAACAATAGGTTACTGAATGATCAATGGGTTATAGAAGACATCAAGGAGGAAATTAAAAAATTCTTAGAGATAAATGAAAACACAGGCACAGCATATCAGAATCTATGGGACACACTGAAATCCGTTCTAAGAGGAAAATTCATTGCTTGGATTTCATTCCTTAAAAAAAGAAAAAAAAAACAAAACAAATAAATGATGTCATACTTCATCTCAGAATCCTAGAAAAAGAAGAGGAAAACAACAGCAAAATAAGTAGAAGGTAAGATTTAATTAAAATCAAAGCTGAAATTAATGAAATCGAAACAAAAGAAACAATTGAAAAAATTGAGAAAACTAAAAGTTGGTTCTTTGAAAAAATAAATAAAATCGACAGACCCTTAGCCATGCTAATGAAGAGAAGAAGAGAGAAAACTCAAATTACTAGCATACGGGATGAAAAGGGCAACATCACATGTTAAGGTATATAAACAAGTCAGGATGGCACCTGGTATTTTGCCAGAGAAATGTTAGGGTCTGTAAACAAGTCTGGATGGCGCCTGGAAAAATGCCATAGAGAGTGGTTTGTGAAGTAACAAAAGCAAGCCATTAAGTGTGGAGATTCCTTATTGGTTGACTGCTGGATCTATTTTATGCTAATTAGATAAGCTATATAAAATGTATAAATATCGCTCAGATGCTACAATAAACGGCTTCCATTCCTGCTGTATCAATCTACACAAGTTATTTGTCACCCCCTGGCAATCACAGCAGATATTTCTGAAATACAGAAGATAATCAGAAATTAATTTGATTCGTTATACTCCAATATAATAGAAGATAGTGAAAGCATCGAAAAATTTCTTAAGTCATATGATCTGTCTAGATTGAGTCAGGAGGATATAGACAACCTAAACAGACCAGTATCAATTGAGGAAATAGAAGAAACCATCCAAAGATTACCAACTAAGAAAAGACCAGGACAGTATGGGTATACAGCAGAGTTTTACAAACCCTTTAAATATGAACTAATACCAATACTTTTCAAGCTATTTCAGGAAATTGAAAAAGAGGGAGATCTTCCAAATTCATTCTACCAGGCCAATATCACCCTGATTTCTACACCAGACATAAACACTTCAAACAAAGAAAACTACAGACCAATATCCCTAAGGAATCTAAATGCAAAAATCCCTAATTAAATTCTGGCGAATCAGATACAAAAACATATTAAAAAAATTGTGCACCATGATCAAGTAGGATTCATCCATGGAATGCAAGGCTTGTTCAATATACGAAAATCAATAAATGTTATTCACCACATCAATAGACTTAAAAATAAGAACCATATGATCATCTCGATAGATGCACAAAAAGCATTCGACAAAGTACAGCATCCCTTTATCTTCAAAACTCTAGAAAAACTAGGAATAACAGGATCATACCTCAATATTGTAAAAGCAATCTATGCTAATCCTCAAGCTAGCATCATTCTGAATCTAGAAAAATTGAAGGCATTCCCTCTAAAATCTGGAACAAGAATGGGATGCCCTCTCTCACTACTTCTGTTCAATACAGTTCTCGAAACACTGGCCAGAGCAATTAGACAGACGGAAGAAATTAAAGGCATAAAAATAGGAAAAGAACAACTTAAATTATTACTATTTCAGATGACATGATTCTATACCTAGCAGACCCAAAAGGGTCTACAAAGAAACTAATAGAGCTAATAAATGAATGCAGCAAAGTGGCAGGATATAAAATCAACAAGCATAAATCAAAGGCATTCCTCTATATCAGGGACAAATCCTCTGAAATGGAAATGAGAACAACCACTCCATTCACAATATCCTAAAAAAAAAAAAAAGATGGGAATCAACCTAACAAAAGAGGGGAAAGTCTCATACAATGAAAACTACACAACCCTAAAGAGAGAAATATAAGAAGATCTTAGAAGATGTAAAAATATACCCTGTTCATGGAAAGGCAGAACTAACATCATCAAAATGGTGATATTACCAAAATTTCTCTATAGGTTTAATGCAATGCCAATCAAATCCCAAAGGCATTTCTTGTAGAAATAAAGAAAGCAATCATGAAATACATATGGAAAAGTAAAAGTCCCAGAATAGCAAAAACAATGCTAGGCAGGAAGTGTGAATCAGGCGGTATAGCGATACCAGACTTCAAACTATACTACAGAGCAATAGTAACAACAATAGCATGGTACTGGTACCAAAACAGGCTTGTGGACCAATGGTACTGAATAGAGGACACAGAAACCAATCCACAAAACTACAACTATCTTATATTTGATAAAGGGGCTAAAAGCATGCAATGGAGGAAGGATAGCATCTTCAACAAATGGTGTTGGGAAAACTGGAAATCCATATGTAACAAATTGAAACTGAATCCCTTTCTCTTGCCATGCACAAAAGTTAACTCAAAATGGATCAAGGAGCTTGATATCAAATCAGAGACACAGTGTCTGATAGAAGAAAAATTTGCTTATGATGTACATACTGTGGGGTCGGGCTCCAAATTCCACAATAGGACACCCATAGCACAAGAGTTAATAACTAGAATCAACAAATGGGACTTACTCAAACTAAAAAGTTTTTTCTCAGCAAAAGAAACAATAAGAGAGGTAAATAGGGAACCTACATCCTGGGAAGAAATCTTTACTCCTCACACTTCAGATAGAGCCCTAATATCCAGAGTATACAAAAAACTCAAAAAATTAGACAATAAGATAACAAATAACCCAATCAACAAATGGGCTGAGGACCTCAACAGACACTTATCAGATGAGGACTTACAATCAATCAACAAGTACATGAAAAAATGCTCACCATCTCCAGCAGTCAGAGAAATGCAAATCGAAACCACCCTAAGATACCATCTCACTCCAGTAAGATTGGCAGCCATTATGAAGTCAAACAACAAGTTCTGGCAATGATGTGGGGAAACAGGTACACTTCTACATTGCTGGTGGGACTGCAAATTGGTGCAGCCAATTTGGAAAGCTGTATGAAAATTTCTTGGAAAGCTGGGAATGGAACCACCATTTGACCCAGCTATTCCCCTACTCAGTCTATTCACTAAAGACCTAAAAACAGCATGCTACAGGGACACTGCTACATCGATGTTCATAGCAGAACAATTCACAACAGCAAGACTGTGAAACCAACTTAGATAACCTTCAATGAAAGAATGGATAAAATACTGTGGCATTTATACACAATGGAGTATTACTCTGCATTGAAAAATTAAAAAAAATCATAGAATTTGGAGGGAAATGGATGGCATTAGAGCAGATTATGCTAAGTGAAGCTAATCAATCCTTAAAAAACAAATGTCAAATGTCATCTTTGATATACGGAGAGTAACTAAGAACAGAGGAGAGACGAAGAGCATGACAAGATGATTAACATTAAAGCGGGATGAGAGGTGGAAAGGAAAGGGAGAGAGAAGGAAAATTGCATGGAATTGGAAGGAGACCCTCAGGGTTATACAAAATTACATACAAGAGAAAGTGAGGAGAAAGAGAAAAATAATACAAGGGGGACAAATTTATTACAGTAGAGGCGGTAGAGAGAGAAGAGGGGAGGGGCGGGGAGGGGAGGGGGGATAGTAGAGGATAGGAAAGGCAGCAGAATTCAATAGACACTAGTATGGCAATATGTGAATCAATAGATGTGTAACTGATATGATTCTGTAATCTGTACACGGGGTAAAAATGGGAGTTTATAACGCACTTGAATCAAAGTGTGAAATATGTTATAACAACAACTATGTAATGTTTTGAACAACCATAAATAAAAATGAAATAAAACTAACTACGGTGAATAATGCATGGAATCCTAATATTTCTACAGTAACTGACCCAGTTTAACATCAATGCAAGTAGGTTCCTATGGGACATGATGTGTACTTTGACCTTCATTTTTATTCAACACTGGTACATTACTATTTCATCAGTTTATGCACATCACAGGATATATATTTCATCCACAATTTAGGAAAGTTATAGGCATTTGTTTCACTTTCAATCAATTCCAGCTTCAGAACACATGGATTCCTCCATATTTCTTGACTGGTCTTTTCATGAGACTTCTTTCCAAACACATTATTTTCGATTTCCATAAACACTTTTGAAACAAAACTCACACACACTTCATGATAAACAATAACCCTAAGATTACCATTATATATGTAACTGGTTGGAGTGAATGATTGTATGTCAATATATGATTTCCTATATATTTTAAGATATAAATTCAATCCATTATTTAAAGAGAAAAAAGTTATATTATTTATTCACACTATGGTCTATTCATGCATTATCTCTATATTCATTGACACAGGGTACACCACTTGGTACCCACAATACTAATTTATGTGTCCTCAAATATTGCTCCCAGAAATGGTGGAAGAAATACACACATCATATGATCTACATATATATTTGATCACAATAATTTTCTGGGCACAAAATGCAAAGGTCACACTTACGATTGTACCAAATCCTAAATTGAAAGTGAACATGGCTTACTAAAAACATCCATGTCCAGGTTGCCTAATGCTTTCAAATGTCATTCCTATTGGTGACTACATATTTGTTTCTTCCTAAGATTATGTATTCAATCTCAACCCTGTTGAAAATGTCTAATCCTATCACTCACTATATAATTGCCTCATTTCGTAATGTCTCTATTGATATTTTCCTTCCTACATATTTTCCCCAGTTAATCATTGTGACTGACTCTTCACATGTGCTGACATTTATATTCACTCTATAACCGAAACCCTAATGCTACAGAACTTTTTGTCCAATTTTTATACTCACTCTTTTTTTATAAACCTACCGACTATCTTCCTAATCCCACCGACTATCTCAATTTGAGTGGATGTTCTCTTCTAAAATCAAACATCCAAGGTATAAGGTCCTATGCCATTGATTATCAATTTATCTGAGACATCTGTGTAGAACGTAATTAAAAGCTAAGTATCCCAATCAAGGGCCTAATGCCCTTCTGGGCTTCAAATCTTACCAACATTTCTGTTTTCATACTTATATTTCACCTCTATAATCTTATAAATATCACAGGTTCCCAATACTATTAATCATCCTGCAGAAGGATTCGTAATCCAAATCAAACATGTTAATAACCCTAACCATACACTCTTCCCTCAACCTAACTTTACAGAAGAGCAGGGACAGAGTTCGTCTTACAATACAGGAATGTAGGGGATCTGCCTCCTGCTGAGAACCTCAAAGGTCCATGCAGGTTTGATCCCTGGAGAAGATTAGGCAGCTATGAAGGACCTGAGAGAGAAAAAGTTATCTTCCATCTCAAACAACCTTTCCAAGATGAAGGGTTTTGTCTGAATAAGCCTCTCTCTTCTTAATGTAGAGAAGATGGACCATACCAGGCATGTGTGGAGAGCTGTTCCTGGGTGCCTATGGTTGATATACCATTCTAACTTTTGAAAGTGTCACAGGAAGTAAGGGCTGCCTCCATCTCATAAAACTATTGGAAGCAACTGTTAGGACAAAGTGGTTGCCAAGGCAGTGACCTCATTAAATTCCTGAAGAGATTAATCTCACCTCACTTCCTTGGTGATGAAACTCTCTGAACTTGGGATCCGGGAAGCCAGGCACGCAGAGCCAGTCCCATTCCCAGTCCCAGTGGTCTCACTTGTTTGGATTTAACAAGGACAGAGTCAGTCTTTCTGAGTACCTACTGATGTGAGGATGGACAAATGTCAGGAAAGCTCTGAAGAGAGGCCTTTCCTGAGAAAGCAGGTAGTGGCTCACAGCTGGCTAGTGACAACTTCACAGATTGGGCCAATGAGACCATATCTGACACAGGACAGGCGATTTCTTCAGAACATAGTATGGCCCACCAGTCAGAGGACACTCCTGATAGTCACAGACCTACTTGGGGGAAGGAGCTGCCTTTGTGTGTGTGGGTGTAGGTTTGAGGTTTTGTCTCATGTTCTGAGAATAGGTAGGAAAGGCAGTTTATTTGTTTTGGAGTGAACTGTTTCTGGTAAGTCGTTTGACTAGGCCAGTGTCTCTATGTCTGTGTATCCCACTGTGTCCGGGGTTTTAGACATTAGAAAAGAGAATGAATCATTGTATGTGTCCTGACTAGTAGAAAGCTTCCCAAGATTCATCTTGCCCAATTTATGAATGGACTGTGGCTTGACTTATGCGTGGGCAACTCCTACAATCTTGCTAAGTTCCTGTTTTCTTCCTGAATCCTGGCCAATTTCCAGAATAGGCTCATTTTTTTGTGTCCAAAATATGTACCACCTCCAAGCTCTGAGACTTGGCCATGTACTGGATAGCTGAAGGGAATGGGAGCATCTCAGAAAACTCAGATATGAGTGTGACCAGAAAATTCTAATGGAGAAACCCTGCTTTGGGCCTTTTGCTTACCAATTGTTCTGTTGCCCTGAATGTCCGGAACATCTTTGCCTCAGGCCACACCTTTGTAGAGCCAAAAGAAATAGTTTTCAAACAGAAATGAAAGGGCATCACCTCTGGCTCTTTGCTTAATTGCTTTGGAAAGGGATGTGTCTGAATCAGCTTTTTGGCCCTGTGTGAGGATGCGGCTTAGATTTTTAGCACCTGATGGATCTAAAGAAAGATCCCATGTGTGCATCCAAAACCAAAATGGACAAAAGAGCATTCATTTTGGATGAAGTCTCTCACATTCCTCTGTAAGGTTCCTGACCTTCATCAAGTGAGAATAGTGATCATTTAGTTCAAATGTGTTCCTCAAAACCCTGCAGAGGATAGCCCATAAGTGCTTGATTTTTCTCATGACTCCAAATCACATAAAGACTCTAAGCCCCACAGTCAGTAGGCTTCAAATTGGAGAAGCAGTGCCATCTTAATGGCCGGCCAATTTGATCACTCCTGGTTCACTGGAAGGATGTCCAGGCCACCCTGATTTTAGGCAAATGAGGGGCAAGGGTGGTTATTTTGGACACTGTCTTGGGCCGCACCCCTCATGGAAACCTCCAGCCAGAGGTTATGATGAGTGTGTATTTAGAAAAGATGAGTGACATGTGGGAGTGTTTTTGATTTAATTGTGGTTATTTGTGTGGCAGTTGGAAGACACAACTGGGTCTATCTGGGCTTGAACTTTGGTGTGATTCCCCTTAGAGACTGAGTTCAGAATCTGACCTCAGAAAAGTATTGCCATGTATTGTGTTGGGATTAAAGAGGCCATGTATGAGAGTCACCCTTGGAAACTGAGAACTAGCGCCAGAGTGGCTTTGCACAGAGAACTGGGAATCTCAGCCAAGGTATCACATGATTTCATTCGAAAGACTTGGCAGCCATATTTGAGAGTCAAAACACACATGGACCTCACATTGTAGACCTCAATGGGCCTGGCTAAATGTGACCTTTTGTCCACTCTTTGAGAAGCCTTGCCTGTGAGGGTTCTCCAGAACTTTCATTGAAATAATCTTCCTCTCCATTTAATGGTTCCTGAATAAATTGAAACCCACAGTGCCTCCAACTTCATCCTTGAAAAATTTCTAGATAAATACCGTGAATTTTTTGAAATTCCCACGACTAGGTTGCACTAGAGAACCTTTGGACGTCCTGCTGCTGATCATGGATGTACCTGACAGTGCCTTGCTTGACTGGGTTTTATGAAAATGGTGTAGAACAGAGGTCCCAGTAAGTTGCAGCCTCCTGAGAAGTGGGCCTAGAGTTGTGGTGGGCAGGAGTGTGATAAAACTTCTGTGTTGGAGCAATTTGGATCTTCCATTGGCTTACAAATGGCTTGTGGCTTACATGGTGCAGCCAGCAGACCCTTATAAGTAAAGGCATCTTGTTATATGGAGAGGATTCAGGGCAATGTTCAGAATCAGGTTGCTATGGACAAGGATGCAATGGGGCAAGCTTTGAGGGATAGAAGATTGGTTGGTGCATTTTTCTGCTGTCCCTGACCCACCACACGTGATAGAACTCCCTCCTGCACTGTGTCCCAGTTGAACTCCTTCTATTTTATGAAGCAAATACCAAACTACCAGTGCAGCAGCAAAAACCCCACAAAAAGTGTAGGAGGGCCAAATGGCTTCACAGTTCAACGGGGAGACACTTAGACCCCAGAGGCCACAGTTTACTTAAAAAGAAAAATATCAGCACTGCTGCCTCATGTTCATTGAAATATCAGAAACAATGTCTTCCAGGTCTCATAGATGCAGACCCAGCTTTGATGGTCTCACTACAAAGAAAGCCAAATCTCCTGAAAACAACATATATTTCAAGTGCCCTATCTCAGAGGCAGTTTCTCAAAAAGCTTTTAGGCCAGCAGAGCTCCATGTTTGTGGAGTGTTTACCCTATCCCTTGCTTTTGGAAACTCCTCTACAACCTCCAAGGTTGTGAAATCATGAGCATTTTCCATTCCAGATATGTGTTCACTGATTTTCTAACTCTTCTCCTCTAATTGTGTCTTACTTGGGGTGAAGGTAATGTCAAGGCATTGTTCTGGATGAGAGTGGGAGGATATTTGTGCAGCATATATATGCATACAAATTGGATTCATTTTCCAATTTTCATTTTGAAATATTGAATCCCTGACACTAACCCATACCTACTAGACTCAGACAACTCATCCTAATATGATAGAGAAAAATAAGCCAAACCTATAGAAATACAAGCAGTTCATTGGAGGCATGTTGTATAGTTGGACTTGCGTTTTGCATTATATAAGTTAAAAGTTATAAATCTAGTCAATTTTTAATCGAAGAAGTTCTCCCTGAGTTTTTAAACTTAAAAAATACGAGAATTCTTGTTTCCCTTTCTCTTTAGCCTATTCACACTTGTATATTTATATGCACATATAGAATCCTACCAGGTATCACACGTACATTTTTGAGGTGGCTGACTTGGCATATACAAACTGTGAGAAGAGTTCACTCCTCCTAAACGCTGTTGGAACTGAAAATTCAACCTATAGGGGAGCTTCCTAGTAGAAGAACATTATGCATAAATTCATGTTCAGTAAAATAAATATTTTTGCATCTGTGGATGATATATATTTACTGATGAATTTCGATTGGCATATATATTGCTACTATTAAATGTATGTGAGTGTTTTTTTTTTGTGTGTGTGTGTATAATATATCTGTACACTCTGCAGATGTTTCAAAATATAAAATATATGTGTCTAATGTAAACCCTCTAAATTCATTCATGTTCATGTATGTGGATTTATAATCAACTTTTCACAAGATTATAATCAGAAATATTCATCCACCTGAAATACATAATTGTTTCCTAGTACTGAAAACTAACTTCAGTGAATGGGGCATACAAATCCTCATTATTCTACAGAAACTGACCCAGTCTAACATCAATGCAAGTAGACTCCTATGGGACATGATATGTAATTTGACGTTCATATGTATTCAACAATGGTACATTATTATTTCTTCAGTTTTTGCACATTTTAAGTTATACACTTCATCCACAAGTTCACAAATTTATAGGCATTTGTTTCAACTTTAATCACTTCTTGCTTCAGAACACAAGTATTGTCAGGGTTTCTTGACAGGTCTTTTCATGAGACTTCTTTCCAAACACATTATTTTAGATTTCCATAATCACTTTTGAAGCAAAACTCACACTCTCTTCATGATAAACCAAAACACTAATATTTCCATGAGATATATAACTGGTTGGAATGAATGATTGTGTATCAATATATGATTTCCTTTAATTTTTCAGATATCAATTCAATTCATTATTGAAAGTTCAAAAAAGTTGTATTATTTAGTCACAGTATGTTCTATTCATGCTTTATCTCTATGTTCATAGAAACAGGGTACACCTCTTTGTACCCCCAATTCTAATTTTAAATATTCAATATATTGCTCCCAGAAATGGTGAAAGAAATACTCATGTCACCTCATTATCACAGTAATATTCTGGACAAAAAATGGAAAGGTCACTCTTATGATTGTACCAAAGCCTAAATGGAAAGTGAACATAGATTACCAAAAACATCCATGTCCAGGTTGCCTAATGCTATCAATTGTCAATCCTGTTGGTGACTACATATTTGTTTCCATCTAATTTATATATTCAAACTCAACCCTGTTGAAAATGACTAATTCTATCACTCACTTTATACTTTGCCTGATTTTGTAATGATTCTATTGATATCTGCTTTTCTACATATTTTCCCCAGTTCACCATAGTGACTGACTCTTCATATGTACTGACATCTACATTCACTCCATAACCGAAACCCTACTGGTAAAGAACTTTTGGTCCAAATCCTATACTCACTCTTCTTCCTAAAGCTATCGACTATCTTCCTAATCCTAACGATTATCACTTTTTGGCTGGATGTTCTCTTCTAAATTCAATCATCATAGGTACAAGGTCCTACTCCCTTGAATATCGAATTATCTGAGACATCTTTGCAGAACATAATTCAAAGCTAAGTATCCCAATCAAGGGGAAAACCCTTCTGGGCTTCAAATCATACCTAGATTTTTGTTTTCATACTTTTATTTCACATCTATATTCTTGTAAATATCACAGGTTCCCAATACCATTATTCATCACACAGAATGATTCATAACCCAAATCAAACCTGTTATTAACCCTAAGCGCACACTGTTCCCTCAATCTCATTTTAAAGAAAAGCAGGGACACAGTGGTTCTTACAATACAGGAAATTATGGGATCTTCCACCTGCTGAAAACCTCAAAGGCCCATGCAGAAATGATACCTGGAGAAGTTGTAGGCAGGTATGAAGGACCTGAGTGAGCAAAAGTCATCTTCCATGGCAAATAACCTGGTCAGGATGAAGGGATGTGTCTGAATCAGCCTCTCTCTTTTTATTGTAGAGAAGATGGACCAAACCAGGCCTGTGTGGAGAGCTGTTCCTGGGTGCCTATGGTTGATATACCATTCTACCTTGTGAAAGTGTCACAGGAAGTAGGGGAAGCCTCCATCTCATGGGACCCTTGGAAGCAACAGTTAGGACAAAGTGGTTGCCAAGGCAGTGACCTCATTCAGTTCCAAAGAATGTGACATACCTCATTTCCTTGGTGATGGAACTCTCTGAAATTTGTATCCAAGAAGCCAGGCACCCAGAGGCAGTCCCAGTCCCAGTCCCAGTGGGCTCACTTGTTTGGATTTACCAAGGACAGAGTCAGTTTTCTTGGTACCTACTGATGTGAGGATGGCCTAATGCCAGGAGAACTCTAAAGAGGGACCTTTCCTGAGAAAGCAGGTAGTGGCTAACCACTTTTTCCTGACAACTACACAGAGTTGAACAAGGAAACAAGATCTGAGAGAAGACAGGCCATTTCGGGGGAACATAGTATGGCCCGCAGTCAGAGGAAACTCCGGATAGTCACAGACCTACTTGGGGTAAGGAGGTGCCTTTGTGGGAGTGGGTGTGGGTTTGTTGTTTTGTCTCATGTTCTGAGAATAGGTAGGAAAGGCGGTTTGTTTGATTTGTAGTGGACAGTTTCTAGTAAGTTGTTTGACAAGGCGAGTGTTTCTGTTTCGGTGTATCCCAATGTGTCCGTTGTTGTAGACATTAAAAAGAGAATGCATTAATTGATGTGTCCTGTCTAGTATAAGTCTTCCCATAATTCATCCTGCCCAATATATGAATGGACTGCAGCTTGTCTTATCGATGTGCAACACCTACTATCTTTCTAAGATGCTGTTTTCTTCCTGAATTCTGGCCACTCTCCAGAATAGGCTCATGGTTTTGTGTCCAAAATATGTACCACCTCCAAGCTCTGTGACATGTCCATGTAATGGATAGCTGAAGAGAATGGCGAGCATTTCAGAAAACTCAGATATCAGTGTGACCAGGAAAGTCTCAGTGCAGAAACCCTGCTTTGGGCAATTTGCTTACTAATTGTTGTGTTGCACTGAATGTCAGGAAGGTCTTTGCCTCAGGCCACCCCTTTGTGAAACCTGAAGAAAACAGTTTTCAAATACAAATGAATGGGCATCACCTGTGGCTTCTGGCTTCATTGCTTTGAGAATGGATGTGTCTGAATCAGCCTCTTGGCCATGTGTGTGGCTGTGACTTAGATTCTCAGCACCTGATGAATCTAAAGAATGATCCCATGCATGCATCCAAAACCATAAGGGCAAAAAATCATTCATTGTGGATGAAGTCTCTTGCCTTCCTCTGTTAGGTTCCTGAACTCCATCTAGTGAGAATAGGGATTCTTTGGGTCAAATGAGTTCTTCAAATCTCTGCAGAGGTGTTTGGGTTTTCGAATAACTTTAAATCACATAAAGAATCTATTCCTGAAATCAGTAGGCCTCAAATTGGAGAAACACAGAAAAATTAACGGCAGGCTTATTTGATCATTGCTGGTTCACAGAAACGGTGTCCAGGCCACCCTGACTTTAGGCAAATGAGGGGAAAACGAGCTGATTTTGGACACTGTCTATGGCTGCGCCCCTCATGGAAACCTCCAGCCAGAGGTTAAGATGAGTTACTATATGGAATAAGATGAGGGCCATGTGGGAGTGTTTCGGTTTTAATTTTGGTCATTTGTGTGGCATTGGAAAAAATGACTGGGTCCACGTGGGCTTGAACTCTGGTGTGATTCCAATTAGAGACTGGGTTTTAGAACTGAACTCAGAGAAGCATTGCCATGAATTTTGTTAGGATTTCAAGAGGCCACGCATGAAAGTAGCTCTTGGAAATTGAGACCTAGGCCCCGGGTGGATTTCCACAGAGGCCTGGGAATCTCAGCAAGGATATCACATGATTTTATTCTTAAAGACATGGCAGCCATAGTTGAGAGTCAAAACACACATGGACCTCACATTGTATACCTCAATGGGCCTGGCCTAATGTGACCTTTTGACCACTCTTTGGAAAGCCTTGCCTGTGAGAATTCTCCAGAGATTTCATTGAAATGAGCTTCCTCACCATTTAATGTTTGCTGAATGAATGGAAACCCACAGTGCCTCCAACTTCATGCTTGAAAAATGGCTGGATAAATACCATGAAATTTTTGAAATTTCTATGACCAGGTGGCACTGGAGAAACATTGGATGTCCTGTTGCTGATCATGAGTATACCAGACAGTGCCTTGATTTACGGAGTTTCATGAAAATGGTGTAGAATAGGATGGCAGTAAGTTGGAGCCTGCTGAGTAGTGGGTCTAGAGCAGTGGTGGGGAGGTGTTTGATAAAACATCCGTGGTAGGGCCATGTGGATCTACCATTGGATTCCAAAGGGCTTGTAACTGACATGGTGCAGCCAGCAGACCCTTATATGTAAAGGCATCTTGTTATATGGAGAGTCTTCAGAGGAAAATGAAGAATCAGGTTGATATGGACAAGGGGGCAATGGGCCAAGCTGTGAGAGATAGAAGCCTAGTTGGTGCATTCCCTTGCAGACCCTGACCAACCACACGTGACACAACTCCCTCCAGCACTGTATCCCAGTTTAGCTCCTAGTATTTCGTGAAACAAATACCAAACTCACAGTGCAGCAGGAAAAACACCACAAAAAGTGGAGGAGGACCAAATGGCTTCACAGTCCACACGGGGAGACACTTAGTCTCCAGTGGCATCAGTTAACCTACAAAGAGAGGATTCAGCACTGCTTCATCTAGTTCTTTGGAAAATAAGAAACCATGTCCTCCAGGTCACATAGATGCAGACCCAGCTCTCATAGTCTCACTACAAAGGAAGCCAAATCTCCCGAAAACAACATATATTTCAAGTGCAGAATCTCAGAGGAGTTTCTCAAAAAGTTTTTAGGCCAGCAGAGCTCCATGTTTGTGGAGTGTTTACCCTGTCCCTTAGTTTTGGAAACTTTTCTACCACTTCCAAGGTTGTGAACTCCTGAGCATTTTCCATTCCAGATATGTATTCACTGATTTTGTAACTCCTCTCCTCTAATTGTGTCTTACTTGGGGTGAAGGTGATGTCAAGGCATTCTTCTGGATGAGAGCGGGAGGAAATTGTGCAGCATATATTTACATACGCATTGGATTCATTTTCAAATTTTCCATTCGAAGTACTGAATCCCTGACATTAACCCATACCTGGTAGACTTAGACAGTTCATCCTAATATAATGGGGAAAAATAACCCAACACAATAGAAATACAAGCACTTCAGAGGAGACATGTTGTATAGGTGGACTTGACATTTGTATTATATAAGGTAGGAGTTATAAATCTAGTCAAATTTTAATTGAAATATTCTCCATGTGTTTTTAAACTTAACAAATATGTGAATTCTTGTTTCCCTTTTCTGTAGCCTATTCACACATGTATATTTATATGCATATATAGAATCCTACCAGGTATCACATGTACATTTTTGTGAGGTGGCTGTCTTGGCAGATACAAATTGTGAGAAGAGTTCACTCCTCCTAAATGCTGTTGGAAATGAAAATTCAACCTATAGGAGAGCGTCCTAGTACAACAACATTATACATAAACTCATGTTCAGTAAAATAAATATGTTTGCATCTGTGGATGATATATATTTACTGATGAATTTCGATTGGCATTTATATTGGTACTTTTTAATATCTGTGAGTGTTGTGTGTGTGTGTGTGTGTGTGTGCGTGTGTGTGTGTGTATATATATATATATATAGATAGATAGATAGATAGATAGATAGATAGATAGATATAGATATATATATATAGATGTAGATATAGATATAGATATACTCTCCAAATTTTTCAAAATATGGAATATATGTGTCTAATATACACTCTCTAAATTCATTCATGTTCATGTATGTGGATTTATAATCAACTTTTCACAAGATTATAATCAGAAATATTCATCCACTTGAAATACATATTTGTTTCCTAGTACTGAAAACTAACTTCAGTGAATTGTGCATACAAATCCTAATTATTCTACAGTAACTGACCCAGTCTAACATCAATGCAAGTAGACTCCTATGGGACATGATATGTAATTTGTCATTCATTTGTATTCGACACTGCTACATTATTGTTTCCTCAGTTTTTGCACATCATAGGATATACATTTCATCCACAAGTTCACAAATTAATAGGCATTTGTTTCAACTTTAATCACTTCTTGCTTCAGAACACATGTGTTGTCAGGGTTTCTTGAATGGTCTTTTCATGAGACTTCTTTCCAAACACATTATTTTGAATTTCCATAATCATTTTGAAGCAAAACTCACACACTCTTTATGATAAACCAAAACATTAATATTTCCATTAGATATATAACTGGTTGGAATGAAGATTGTATATCAATATACGACTTCCTTTAATTTTTCAGATATCAGTTCAATTCATTATTTAAAGTTCAAAAAAGTTATATTATTTATTCACAGTATGGTCTATTCATGCTTTTTCTCTATGTTCATAGAAACAGGGTACACCTCTTTCTACCCCCGATTCTATTTTACATCTTCAATATATTGCTCCCAGAAATGGTGAAAGAATTACTCATGTCACCTCATTATCACAGTAATATTCTGGACAAAAAATGGAAAGGTCACACTTATGATTGTACCAAAGCCTAAATGGAAAGTGAACATGGATTTCTAAAAACATCCATTTCCAGGTTGCCTAATGCTGTCAATTGTCAATCCTATTGGTGACTACATTTTTGTTTTTTCCTAGTTTATATATTCAAACTCAACCCTGTTGAAAATGTCTAATTCTATCACTCACTTTATACTTTGCCTGATTTCGTAATGTTTCTATTGATATCTGCTTTTCTACATATTTTCCCCAGTTCAACATAGTGACTGACTCTTCATATGTGCTGAAATATACTTTCACTCTATAACTGAAAGTCTATTGCTAAAGAACTATTGGTCCAAATCCTATACTCACTCTTCTTCCGAAACCTACTGACTATCTTCCTAATTCTACTGAATATCCCTTTTTGACTAGATGTTCTCTTCTAAATTCAATCATCCAATGTACAAGGTCCTATGCCATTGTATATCAAATTATCTGAGACAAATTTGCAGAACATAATTCAAAGTTCAGTATCCCAATCAAGGGCAGAACCCTTCTGGGCTTCAAATCATACCTAGATTTCTGTTTTCATACTTATATTTCACCTCAATATTCTTGTAAATATTTCAGGTTCCCAATACCATTATTCATCGCACAGAGTCATACGTAACCAAAATCAAACCTGTTTTTAACCCCCAGTATACACTGTTCCCTCAATCATTTTACAGAAGAGCAGGGACAGAGTGGTTCTTACAATACAGGAGAGTTGGGGACCTTCCACATGAAGAGAACCTCAAATGTCCATGCACAAATCATACCTGGAGAAGTTGTAAGCAGGTATGAAGCACCTGAGAGAGCAAAAGTCATCTTCCATGGCCAACAACCTGGTCAGGATGAAGGGATGTGTCTTAATCGGCCTCTCTCTTCTTATTGTAGAGAACATGGACCAAACCAGGCCTGGGTGGAGAGCTGTTCCCGGGTGCCAATGGTTGATATACATTCTACCTTATGAAAGTGTCAGAGGAAGTAGGGGCAAACTCCATCTTATGTTACCCTTGGAAGCAACTGTTAGGACAAAGTGGTTGCCAAGGCAGTGACCTCATTCAGTTCCAAAGAATGTGACATACCTCAGTTCCTTGGTGATGGAACTCTCTGAACTTGGTATCCAAGAAGCCAGGCAGCCAGAGGCAGTCCCAGTCCCAGTCCCAGTGGGCTCACTTGTTTGGATTTACCAAGGACAGAGTCAGTTTTCTTGGTACCTAATGATGTGAGGAAGGCCAAATGCCAGGAGAGCTCTGAAGATGGACCTTTCCTGAGAAAACAGGTAGTGGCTAACCACTTTTTCCTGACTTCTTCAAAGAGTTGTTCAAGGAAACAAGATCGGAGAGAAGACAGGACATTTCGGGGGAACATAGTATGGCCCACCAGTCAGAGGACACCCCAGATAGTCACAGACCTACTTGGGGGAAGGAGGTGCCTTTGTGGGAGTGCGTGTGGGTTTGTTGTTTTGTCTCATGTTCTGAGAATAGATAGGAAAGTAGGTTTGTTTGGTTTGGAGTGGACAGTTTCTAGTAAGTCATTTGACACGGCGAGTGTTTCTGTTTCTGTGTATTCCACTGTGTCCGTTGTTGTAGACATTAGAAAAGAGAATGCATTAATGGATGTGTCCTGTCTAGTATAAATCTTCCCATAATTCATTCTGCCAATATATAAATGGACTGCAGCTTGTCTTATCGATGTGCAACATCTGCTATCTTTCTAAGTTGTTGTTTTCTTCCTGAATTCTGGCCACTCTCCAGAATAGGCTCACGGATTTGTGTCCAAAATGGTACCACCTCCAAGCTCTGTGACATGGCCACGTACTGGATAGCTGAAGAGAATGGCGAGCATCTCAGAAAACTCAGATATCAGTGTGACCAGGAAAGTCTCAGTGCAGAAACCCTGCTTTGGGCCTTTTGCTTACTTATTGTTGTGTTGCACTGAATGTCAGGAAGGTCTTTGCCTCAGGCCACCCCTTTGTGAAGCCTGAAGAAAACAGTTTTCAAATGGAAATGAATGGGCCTCCCCTGTGGCTCTTTGCTTAATTGCTTTCGAAAGGGATGTGTCTTTATCAGACTCTTGGACCTGTGTGTGGCTGTGACTTAGATTCTCAGCACCTGATGGATCTTAAGAATGATCCCATGTGAGCTTCCAAACCCAAAATGGCAAAAAATATCATTCATTGTGAATGAAGTCTCTTGCTTTCCTCTGTTAGGTTCCTGCACTCCATCAAATGAGAATAGGGATTCTTTGGGTCAAATGAGTTCTTCAAAGCCCTGCAGAGGTGCTTGTGTTTTCGCATGACTCGAAATCACCTAAAGAATCGATACCTAAATTCAGTAGGCCTCAAATTGGAGAAACACAGAAGTATTAACGGCAGGGTTATTTGTTCACTCCTCATTCACAGAAACGGTTTCCAGGCTACCCTGACTTTAGGCAAATGAGGGGCAAACGAGCTGATTTTGGAAACTGTCTTGGGCTGCGCCCCTAATGGAAACCTCCAGCCAGAGGTTAAGATGATTGCCTATATGGAATAAGATGAGGGCCATGTGGGAGTGTTTTGGTTTTAATTTTGGTCATTTGTGTGGCATTGGAAAAAATGACTGGGTGTACGTGGGCTTGAAATCTGGTGTCATTCCCCTTAGAGACTGGGTTTTGGAACTGAACTCAGAGAAGCATTGCCATGAATTTTGTTGGGATTTTAAGAGGCCACGCATGAAAATCACTCTTGGAAACTGAGACCTAGGCCCCGGGTGGATTTCCACAGAGGCCTGGGAATTTCAGCAAGGATATCACATGATTTTATTCTTAAAGAAATGGCAGCCATAGTTGAGAGTCAAAACACACATTGACCTCACATTGTAGACCTCAATGGGCCTGGCCTAATGTGACCTTTTGTCCACTCTTTGGGAAGCCTTGCCTTTTAGAGTTCTCCAGAGATTTCATTGAAATGAGCTTCCTCACCATTTAATGTTTGCTGAATGAATGGAAACCCACAGTGCCTCCAACTTCATGCTTGAAAAATGGCTGGATAAATACCATGAAATTTTTGAAATTCCTATGACCAGGTGGCACTGGAGAAACATTGGATGTCCTGTTGCTGATTATGAGTATACCAGACAGTGCCTTGATTTACTGAGTTTCATGAAAATGGTGTAGAACAGAGATGCCAGTAAGTTGGAGCCTGCTGAGTAGTGGGTCTAGAGCAGTGGTGGGGAGGTGTTTGATAAAACATCCGTGGTAGGGCCATGTGGATCTACCATTGGATTCCAAAGGGCTTGTAACTGACATGGTGCAGCCAGCAGACCCTTATATGTAAAGGCATCTTGTTATATGGAGAGTTTTCAGAGGAAAATGAAGAATCAGGTTGATATGGACATGGGGGAAATGGGGCAAGCAGTGAGAGATAGAAGCCTAGTTGGTGCATTCTCTTGTAGACCCTGACCCACCACACGTGACAGAACTCCCTCCAGCACTGTGTCCCAGTTTAGCTCCTAGTATTTCGGGAAACAAATACCAAACTCACAGTGCAGCAGAAAAATAACCACAAAATGTGGAGGAGGACCAAATGGCTTCAGTGTCCACACGGGGACACAATTTGTCTTCAGTGGCCTCAGTTTACCTACGAAGAGAGGATTCAGCACTGCTTCATCTTGTTCATTGGAAAATAAGAAACCATGTCCTCCAGGTCACATAGATGCAGACCCAGCTTTGATGGTCTCACTACAAAGGAAGCCAAATCTCTTGAAAACAACATATAATTCAAGTGCGGAAGCTCAGAGGCAGTTTATCAAAAAGTTTTTAGGCCAGCAGAGCTCCATGTTTGTGGAGTGTTTACCTGTCCCTTAGTTTTGGAAACTCCTCTACCACCTCCAAGGTTGTGAGCTCCTGAGCATTTTACATTCCAGATATGTATTCACTGATTTTGTAACTCTTCTCCTCTAATTGTGTCTTACTTGGGGTGAAGGTAATGTCAAGGCATTCTTCTGGATGAGAGCGGGAGGATATTTGTGCAGCATATATTTACATACACATTGGATTCATTTTCCAATTTTCCATTCGAAGTACTGAATCCCTGACACTAACCCATACCCAGTAGACTCAGACTATTCATCCTAATATAATGGGGAAAATTAACCCAACACAATAGAAATACAAGCACTTCAGAGGAGACATGTTGTATAGTTGGACGTGACATTTGCAGGTATCACAGGTACATTTTCCCCAGTTCAACATAGTGACTGACTCTTCATATGAGCTGACATTTACATTCACTCTATAACCAAAAGTGTATTGCTAAAGAACTTTTGGTCCCAATCCTATACTCACTCTTCTTCCTAAACCTACCGACTCTCTTCCTAATCATACTGAATATCCCTTTTTGACTGGATGTTCTCTTCTAAATTAAATCATCCAATGTACAAAGTCCTATGCCATTGTATATCGAATTATCTGAGACATCTTTGCAGAACATAATTCAAAGCTAAGTATCCCAATCAAGGGCAAAACCCTTCTGGGCTTCAAATCATACCTAGATTTCTCTTTTCATACTTATATATCACCTCTATATTCTTGTAAATATTGCAGGTTACCAATACCATTATTCATCGCACAGAATCGTTCGTAACCCAAATCAAACCTGTTTTTAACCCCAAGTATACACTGTTCCCTCAATCATTTTACAGAAGAGCAGGGACAGAGTGGTTCTTACAATACAGGAAAGTTGGGGACCTTCCACCTAATGAGAACCTCAAATGTCCATGCAAAAATGATACCTGGAGAAGTTGTACACAGGTATGAAGCAACTGAGAGAGCAAAAGTCATCTTCCATGGCAAACAACCTGGTCAGAATGAAGGGATGTTTCTGAATCTGCATCTCTCTTCTTATTGTAGAGAAGAGGGACCAAACCAGGCCTTAGTGGAGAGCTGTTCCCGGGTGCCAATTGTTGATATACATTCTACCTTATGAAAGTGTCACAGGAAGTAGGGGCAACCTCCATCTTATGTTACCCTTGGAAGCAACTGTTAGGACAAAGTGGTTGCCAAGGCAGTGACCTCATTCAGTTCCAATGAATGTGACATACCTCATTTCCTTGGTGATGGAACTCTCTGAACTTGGTATCCAAGAAGCCAGGCACCCAGATGCAGTCCCAGTCCCAGTCCCAGTGGGCTCACTTGTTTGGATTTCCCAAGAACAGAGTCAATTTTCTTGGTACCTAATGATGTGAGAATGGCCAAATGTCAGGAGAGCTCTGAAGGTGGACCATTTCTGAGAAAACAGATAGTGGCTAACCACTTTTTCCTGACATCTTCACAGAGTTGGTCAAGGAAACACAATCTGAGAGAAGACAGGCCATTTCGGGGGAACATTGTATGGCCCACTGGTCAGAGGACACTTCGGATAGTCACAGACCTACTTGGGGGAAGGAGGTGCCTTTGTGGGAGTGGGTGTGGGTTTGTTGTTTTGTCTCATGTTCTGAGAATAGATAGGAAAGGCGGTTTGTTTGGATTGGACTGGACAGTTTCTAGTAAGTCATTTGACACGGCGAGTGTTTCTGTTTCTGTGTATCCCACTGTGTCCGTTGTTGTAGACATTAGAAAAGAGAATGCATTAATGGATGTGTCCTGTCTAGTATAAATCTTCCCATAATTCATCCTGCCCAATATATGAATGGACTGCAGCTTGTCTTATCGATGTGCAACACCTGCTATCTTTCTAAGTTGTTGTTTTCTTCTTGAATTCTGGCCACTCTCCAGAATAGGCTCATGGATTTGTGTCCTAAATATGTACCACCTCCAAGCTCTGTGACATGACCATGTACTGGATAGCTGAAGAGAATGGCGAGCATCTCAGAAAACTCAGATATCAGTGTGACCAGGATAGTCTCAGTGCAGAAACCCTGCTTTGGGCCTTTTGCTTACTTATTGTTGTGTTGCACTGAATGTCAGGAAGTTCTTTGCTCAGGCCACCCCTTTGTGAAGCCTGAAGAAAACAGTTTTCAAATGGAAATGAATGGGCCTCACCTGTGGCTCTTGCTTAATTGCTTTCGAAAGGGATGTGTCTTTATCAGCCTCTTGGACCTGTGTGTGGCTGTGACATAGATTCTCAGCACCTGATGGATCTTAAGAATGATCCCATGTGAGCTTCCAAAACCAAAATGGCAAAAAATATCATTCATTGTGGATGAAGTCTCTTGCCTTCCTCTGTTAGGTTCCTGCACTCCATCAAATGAGAATAGGGATTCTTTGGGTCAAATGAGTTCTTCAAAGCCCTGCAGAGGTGCTTGTGTTTTTGCATGACTCTAAATCACCTAAAGAATCGATATCTAAAATCAGTAGGCCTCAAATTGGAGGAACACAGAAGTATTAACGACAGGCTTATTTGTTCACTCCTGGTTCACAGAAACTGTGTCCAGGCTACCCTGACGTTAGGCAAATGAGGGGCAAACGAGCTGATTTTGGACACTGTCTTGGGCTGCGCCCCTCATGGAAACCTCCAGCCAGAGGTTAAGATGATTGCCTATATGGAATAAGATGAGGGCCATGTGGGAGTGTTTTGGTTTTAATTTTGGTCATTTGTGTGGCATTGGAAAAAATGACTGGGTACACGTAGGCTTGAACTCTGGTGTGATACCCCTTAGAGACTGGGTTTTGGAACTGAACTCAGAGAAACATTGCCATGAATTTTGTTGGGATTTTAATAGGCCAAGCATGAAAGTCGCTCTTGGAAACTGAGACCTAGGCCCCGCGTGGATTTCCACAGAGGCCTGGGAAACTCAGCAAGGATATCACATGATTTTATTCTTAAAGAAATGGCAGCCATAGTTGAGAGTCAAAACACACATGGACCTCACATTGTAGACCTCAATGGGCCTGGCCTAATGTGACCTTTTGTCCACTCTTTGGGAAGCCTTGCCTGTGAGAGTTCTCCAGAGAATTCATTGAAATGAGCTTCCTCACCATTTAATGTTTGCTGCATGAATTGAAATCCACAGTGCCTCCAACTTCATGCTCGAGAAATGGATAGATAAATACCATGAAATTTTTGAAATTCCTATGACCAGGTGGCACTGGAGAAATATTGGATGTCCTGTTACTGTTCATGAGTATACCAGACAGTGCCTTGATTTACTGAGTTTCATGAAAATGGTGTAGAACAGAGATGCCAGTAAGTTGGAGCCTGTTGAGTAGTGGGTCTAGAGCAGTGGTGGGGAGGTGTTTGATACAACATTTGTGGTAGGGCCATGTGGATCTACCATTGGATTCCAAAGGGCTTGTAACTGACATGGTGCAGCCAGCAGACCCTTATATGTAAAGGCATCTTGTTATATGGAGAATTTTCAGAGGAAAATGAAGAATCAGGTTGATATGGACAAGGGGGCAATGGGGCAAGCTGTGAGAGATAGAAGCCTAGTTGGTGCATTCTCTTGCAGACCCTGACCCACCACACGTGACACAACTCCCTCCAGCACTGTGTCTCAGTTTAGGTCCTAGTATTTCGTGAAACAAATACCAAACTCACAGTGCAGCAGGAAAAACACCACAAAAAGTGGTGGAGGACCTAATGGCTTCACAGTCCACACGGGGAGACACTTAGTCCCCAGTGGCCTCAGATTACCTACAAAGAGAGGATTCAGCACTGCTTCATCTTGTTCATTGGAAAATAAGAAACCATGTCCTCCAGGTCACATAGATGCAGACCCAGCTTTGATGGTCTCACTACAAAGGAAGCCAAATCATCTGAAAACAACATATATTTCAATTGCGGAAGCTCAGACGCAGTTTCTCAAAAAGTTTTTAGGCCAGCAGAGCTCCATGTTTGTGGAGTGTTTACCCTGTCCCTTAATTTTGGAAACTCCTCTACCACCTCAAAGGTTGTGAACTCCTGAGCATTTTCCATTCCAGATATGTATTCACTGATTTTGTAACTCTTCTCCTCTAATTGCGTCTTACTTGGGGTGAAGGTAATATCAAGGCATTGTTCTGGATGAGAGCGGGAGGATATTTGTGCAGCATATATTTACATACACATTGGATTCATTTTCCAATTTTCCATTCAAATACTGAATCCCTGAAACTAACCCATACCTAGTAGACTCAGACTATTCATCCTATTATAATGGGAAAAATTAACCCAACACAATAGAAATACAAGCACTTCAGAGGAGACATGTTGTATAGTTGGACTTGACATTTGCATTATATAAGGTAGGTGTTATAAATCTAGTCAAATTTTAATGGAAATATTCTCCATGTGTTTTTAAATTTAACAAATATGTGAATTCTTGTTTCCCTTTTCTGTAGCCTATTCACACATGTATATTTACATGCATATATAGAATCTACCAGGTATCACACGTACATTTTTGTGAGGTGGCTGTCTTTGCAAATACAAATTGTGAGAAGAGTTCACTCCTCCTAAAACTGTTTTAAATGAAAATTCAACCTATAGGAGAGCGTCCTAGTAGAACAACATTATACATAAACTCATGTTCAGTAAAATAAATATTTTTGCATCTGTGGATGATATATATTTACTGATGAATTTCTATTGGCATTTATATTGGTACTTTTTAATGTCTGTGAGTGTTGTGTGTGTGTGTGTGTGTGTGTATAGATATAGATATAGATATAGATATAGATAGATATAGATATACTCTCCAAATTTTTGAAAATATGGAATATTTTTGTCTTATTTTGCACTTCCTAAATTTTTCATATTCAAGAATGTGTATTTATAATCATCTTTTCTCAAGATTATTCTCAGAAACATTCATATACCCTACTAGAGTCTGACTACTAATACTAATATAATGGAGAAAAATATCCCAAACAGAATAGAAATACAAGCATTTCAGAAGGGACATGGTGTATAGTTGGACTTGCCTTTTGCATGATATAAGGTAGGAGTTATAAATCTATTCAATTTGCTGAAATACTTTTCCATATGTTATTTTTTTTGACACAAAACAAAATTTAATCTTCAAAAACTAAATAAAATTGACACATCCTTAACCAAGCTAATGAAGAAAAAAAACCTCAAATTACTAAAATTAAGGATCGTAAACGAACTTTTACAGAGTACACAACTAAAATACAGAGAATAATTAAAAACTAATTTGAAAATTTATACTCTAATAAATTAAAATACCATTATGACATCAATAAAATTTTAGAGATATACCCAAACTGAATTAGTAGGACATGAACAATTTAAACAAATCAATTTCAAGCAATGAAATAGAAGTTGCTGTCAACAGCCTACCAATGAAGCAAAGCCCAGGAACAGACAGATTCTCAGTCAAGTTCTACAAGACCTTCAAAGAAGCATTCATCACAATACTCCTCAAATTATTCCATAAAATAGAAAAGCATGGAACTCCTCCAAACTCATTTCATGAGGCTAGTATCACTCACATACCAAAATCAGACAAAGACACATCAAGGAAAGAAAACTTCAGAGCAATATTCCTGACAAACATATATACAAAAATTCTCAATAAAATTCTTTTTTTTTAAGCCAAAGTTAATCAAAAGGGATAAAGAGGGACACTACACACTATTCCATGTGTTTTTAAAGTTAAGAAATATATGAATTCCTGTCTCCCTTTCTCTGTAGCCTATTAAGCACATGTATTTTTATATGCACAAATAGAATCCTACCGGGTTTCACACGTACATTCTTGTGAGGTGGCTGACTTGGCAGATACTATTTGTGAGAAGAGATCACTCCTCCTAAATGCTGTTGGTACAGAAAATTCAACCCATGGGTGAGCTTCCTAGATGAACAACATTCTACATACATCCATGTTCAGTAAAATGAATATTTTGGGATATGCGGATGAGTTATTTTTCATGATGAATTTCGATTGACACATATATTGTGACATTATAATGTGTGTGTGTTTGTGTGTCTATATATATATATATATATATATATATATATATATATATAGTCTCCAGATTTTCCAAAATATGAAATATATGTCTTCTTATACACCGCCTGAATCCATTCATATTCATATATGTGGATTTATAATTAACTTTTAACAAGTTTATTCTCAGAAATATACATCCACTGACATACATATTTGTTTCCTAGTACTGAAAACTAACTTCAGGGAAGGGTTCTTACAAATCCTAATATTTCTAGAGTAACTGACCAAGTTTAACATCAATGCAAATACATTCCTATTTGATGTGATGTGTTTGTTAAAGTTCATTTTTATTCAAACTTGGTACGTTATTATTTATTCAGTTTATGGACATCATAAAATATATCCTTTCATTCACAAGTTCACAAATTTATAAATATTTGGTTCACTTTCAATCACTTCCTCCTTCGGAACACATATATTCCTTCATGTTTCTTGACGGGTCTTTTCACTGGACTTCTTTCTAAACACGTTATTTTCGATTGAATAATCATTTTTGAAGCAAAAATCACACACTATTCATGATAAACGGTAACCCTAATAATACCATTAGATATATAACTGGTTGGAATTAATGTACGTATATCAATATATGATTTCCTCTATATTTTCAGATATTAAAACAATCCATTATTTAAATTTGGAACCAGTCATATAATTTTTTCACAGTATGGTCTATTAATGCATCATCTCTATATTCATCAACACAGGGTAAACCTATTAGTATCCCCAGTACTAATTCATATGTTTTCAAAATATTGCTCCCAGAAAAGGTGGAAGAAATACTCATGTCACCTGATCTACATATACATATTATCACAGTAATATTCTGGACACAAAATGCAAAGGTCACCGTTATGATTGCAATAAAGCCTCAATGGAATGTGAACATGGATTACTAAAAACATCCATGTCCAATTTGCCTAATGCTCTCAAATGTCAATCCAATTGGTGACTACATTTTTGTTTCTTTTTAAGATTATGTATTCAACCTCAACCCTGTTGAAAATGTCTAATCCTATCACTCACGTTATACTTTGCCTGATTTCCTAATGTCTCTATTGATGTCTGCTTTCCTACATATTTTTTCCCAGTTCATCATTGTGCCCGACTTTTCACATATGGTGCCATTAATATTCACTCTCTAACCGAAACCTATTGCTAAAGAACTTTTGGTCCAAATCCTAGAGTCACTCTTCCTCCTAAACCTACTGACTATCTTTCCAATCCTACACACTATCCCTTTTTCACTGGATGTTCTCTTCTACATTCAATCATCTGAGGTACAGGGTCTTATGCCATTGTATATCGATTTAACTGAGACCTCGGTGCAAAACATTACTCAAGCTAAGGATCCCAATCAAGGGCCCAAATCCTTCTGGGCTTAAAATATTACCTAGATTTCTGTTTTCATACTTATATTTTACCTCTATATTCATTTAAATATCGCTGGTTCCCAATACCATTATTCATCCAGCAGAATGATTCCTAAGCCAAATGGAACATGCTATTAACCCTAACCATACAATGTTCTCTCAATCTCACTTTACAGAAGAGGAGGGATAAAGTTGATATTACAATACAGGAAGTTAGGAGATCTTCCACCTGCTGAGTACCTCAAAATCCATGCAGAAATAATCCCTGGAGAAGATGTTGGCAGCTATGAAAGACCTGAGAGAACAAAAGTCATATTCCATGGCAAACAACATGGTCAGGATGAAAGGATGTGTCTGAGTCATCCTCTCTATTTTTAATGCAGGGAAGATGGACCAAAGCAGGCCTGTGTGGAGAGCTGTTCCCAGGTGACTATGGTTTCTATACCATTCTAACATGTGAATGTATCACAGGAAGTAGGGCAGCCTCCATGTCAGGAGACACTAGGACGCAACTGTTAGGACAAAGTGGTGGCCAAGACAGGGACCTCATTTATTTCCTGAAGGTAGTGACCTCACCTCATTTCCTTGGTGATGGAACTCTCTGAATTTTGTGATCCAGGAAGCCAGGCACCCAGAGCCAGTCCCAGTCCCAGTTGCAGTGGGCTCACTTGTTTGGATTCACTAAGGACAGAGTCAGTCTTTCTTGGTACCTACTGATGTAAGGGTTGCCAAATACCAAGAAAGCTCTGAAGAGGGGTCTTTCCTGAGAGGACAGGAATTGGCTCACCACTGCCTCCTGACAACTTCACAGAGCTGACCAAGGAGACCAGATGTGAGACAGAAAGGCCATTTCTGGGGAACATCATATGGCCTACCAGTCAGAGGACACTCCAGATAGTGACAGACCTACTTGTGGGAAAAAGTTGCATTTGTGGGTGTTGGTTTGTGTTTGTGGTTTTTTTCTCATGTTCTGAGAATAGGTAAAAAAGGAGGTTTGTTTGGTTTGGAGTGGACTGTTTCCAGTAAGTCATTTGACAAGGAGACTGTTTCTATGTCTGTGTATCCCACTGTATTTTTCTTTGTAGATATTAGAAAAAAAAATAGCTCATTGGTTGTGTCCTGTCTAGTAGAAAGCTTCCCAGCATGCATCCTGTCCAATTAATGAATGGACTGAGGCTTGCCTTATCCATGGTCAACACCGGCTATCTGCCTAATTTTCCATTTTTTCATGAATTCTGGCCACTCTCAGAATTAGTATCATGTATTTTTGTACAAGATATGTACCACCTCCAAGCTCTGTGACATGGCCATGTACTGGATAGCTGAAGGGAATGGCGAGCATCTCAGAAAACTCATATATCAGAGTAACCAGGAAAGTCTCCGTGGAGAAACCCTGCTTGGCGCCTTTTGATTACCTATTGTTCTGTTGCTCTGAATGTCAGAAAGGTCTTTGCCTCAGGCCACCCCTTTGTGAAGCCTGAAGAAAACAGTTTTAAAATGGAAATGAATGGGCATCACCTGTGGCTCTTTGCTTCATAGCTTTGGAAATGGATGTGTCTGAATCAGCCTCTTGGCCCTGTGTGAGCCTGTGGTTTAGATTTTCAGCACCTGATGAATCTAAAGAAAGATCCCATGTGGGCATCCAAAACCTAAATGGAAAAAAGATCAGTGATTGTGGATGATGCCTCTCGCCTTCCTCTGTAAGATTCCTGACCTCCATCAAGTGAGAATAGGGATCATTTGTGTCAAATAAGTTCTTCAAAGGGCTGCAGAGGGGAGACAATAGGTGCTTGGGTTTTCTTATAACTCCAATTCACACTAAAAATCTATACCCCACAGTCAGTATGCCTCAAATTTGAGAAGTGGAGTAGTATTAACGGCAGGCCTATTTGATCACTTCTGTTTCACACTAACGTTGTCCAGGCCACCCTGACTTTAGGCAAATGAGGGGCAAGGGAGTTTATTTTTGACACTGTCTTGGGCTGTGCCCCTCATGGAAACCTCCAGCTAGAGGTTATGATTAGTGTCTATATAAAAGATGAAGAGGGCCGTGTGAGAGTGTTTTGGTTTTAATTGTCATCATTTGTGTAGCAATTGGAAGAGATACCTGGGTCCACCTGGGCTTGAACTCTGTTGTGATTCCCCTTAGAGACTGAGTTGTGTAACTGACCTCAGAGAAGTATTGCCATGAATTGTGTTGGGATTTCAGGAGGCCACACATAAGATTCACCATTGGAATCTGAGATCTTGGCCCAGGGTGACTTTACACAGAGCACTGGGAATCTAAGCCAGGATATCACAAGATTTTATTCTGAAAGATTCCAGCCATAGTTGAGAGTCAAAACACACATGCAACTCACATTGTAGACCTCAATGGGCCTGGCTTCATGAGACCTTTTGCCCACTCTTTGGGAAGCCTTGCCTGTGAGAGTTCACCAGAGCTTTCATTGAAATGAGATTCCTAACCATTTATTGGTTCCTGTATAAATTGAATCCCACAGTGCCTCCAACTTCATTATTGAAAAATATCTAGATATATACCATGAATTTTTTGAAATTACCATGACCAGGTGGCACTGGAGAACATTTGGATGTCCTGTTGCTAATCATGATTGTACCAGACAGTGCCTTAATTGACTGTGTTTCATGAAAATGCTGTAGAACATAGATGCCAGTAAGTTGGAGCCTGCAGACTAGTGGGCATAAAACAGTGGAGTGTAGGTGTGTGAAAAAACATCAGTTGTGGGTCCACGTGGATCTGGCATTGGCTTAGAAATGACTTGTCACTGACATGGTACATCCAGCAGACCCTTCTATGTAAAGGCATCTTGTTATATGGAGAGGATTCCTGCCAATGATCAGAATAAGGGGGCTATTGTCGAGTTGAAAAGCTATGTGGGATTTAAGCCTCATTGGTGCATTTTACTGCAGACCCTCACCCACCACATATGAGAGTACATCCTCCAGCACTGTGTCCCAGTGGAACTCCTTGTATTTCGTGAAGCCAATACAAAACTCACAGTGCAGCAGTAAGAAACACCACGAAAGTGGAGCATGAACAAATGGCTTTACAGACAACACGGTTAGATACTTAGACCCCAGTGGCCAAAGTTTACCTACAAATAGAGAATTCAGCACTGCTGCCTCATGTCCACTAGAAAATAAGGAACCATGTCATCCAGGTCACATAGATGGAGACCCAGCATTGATGGTCTCACTACAAAGGAAGCAAAAGCTCCTGACAAAAACATATTTCAACTGCCCAACCTCAGAGGCAGTTTCTCAAAAAGTCATTAGGCCAGCAGAGCTCCATGTTTGTGAAGTGTTTACCCTCTCCCTTTTTGTAAACTGTTCTACCTCCTACAAGTTTGTGAAGTTCTGAGCATTTTCCTTTCCACATATGTATTCACAGATTTTCTAACTCTTCTCCACTAATTGTGTCTTATTTGGGGCGAAGGTAATGTCAAAGCATTGTTCTGGCTGAGAGTGGGAAGATTTTTGTGTAGCACATATTTGCATACATATTAGATTCATTTTCCTATTTTCCATTTGAAATACTGAATCCCTGACACTAACCCATACCCTACTAGACTCTGACTACTAAACCTAATATGATGGAGAAAAAGAAACCTAACAGAATAGAAATACAGGCCTTTCATAGGAGGCATGGTGCATACTTGGACTTGCCTTCTGCTTTATCAATGGTATGTGTTATAAATCTAGTCAGCTTTTCATTGTAATACTTCTCCATGAGTTTTTAAAGTTAACACATATATAAATTTCTGTCTCCCTTTCTCTGTAGCCTATTCATCAAATGTATTTTTTTATGCATTTTTAGAATTCTACCTGGTATCACATGTACATTCTTGTGAGATCGCTTATTTTGGAAGATACAAATTGTGAGAAGAGATCGCTCCCTCTAAATACAGATGGAACTGGAATTTCCACCTATGGGTGAATTTCCTAGATGAACAATATTATGTATAAATAAATGTTCAGTAAAATGAATATTTTTGGATACGTGGATGATATATATTTCATGATGAATTTCGAATGGCATATATATTGCTACATTTTAATGTCTGTGTATGTGTGTATCTATTTATTTATCTATCTATCTATATAGATATAGATATATACTCTTAAGATTTTCAAAATATGAAATATATGTGTCTTATTATACACTCCCTAAGTAAACTCATGTGTGTGTATGTAGATTTATAATCAACTTTTCACAAAATTATTCTTAGAAATATTCATCCACCTTAAATACATATTTTTTCCTAGTACTGAAAAGTAAATTAAGTGAATGGTGTATACAATTCGTAATATTTCTACAGTGACTGAACCAGTTTCACATCAATGTAAGTAGACACCTATGGGACCATGATGTGTATTTTGAAGTTCATTTTTATTCAGACACTGGTACATTACTATTTCTACAGTTTATGGACATTATAGGATATATCCTTTCATCCACAATTTCACAAATTTATAGGCATTTGGTTCACTTTCAATCACTTCCTACTTCAGAACACATGTATTCCTCCATGTTTCTTGACTGTTCTTTTCATGAGATTCTTTCCAAACACAGTATTATTGATTTCCATAATCACTTTTGAAGCCAAACTCACACACTCTTCATGATAAACCATAACGCTAATATTACCATTAGATGTATAACTGGTTGGAATGAATGTATGTATATCAATATAAGATTTCCTATATATTTTCAGATATCAATTCAATCCATTATTTAACGTTAGAACCAGTTATATTATTTATTCACAGTATGGTCTATTAAGGCATCATCTCTATATTCGTAGACCGATGGTATACCTATTTGTATCCCCAATACTAATTTTTAAGTCTTTAAAATATTGCTTTCAGAAATGGTGGAAGAAATACTGTAGTCACCTGATATACATATACATTTCATCACAGTAATATTCCTGAAACAAAATGCAAGGGTCACACTTATGATTGTATCAGAGCCTATATTGAAAGTGAGCATGTATTACTAACAACATCCATGCCCTGATTAACTAATGATCTCAAATATCATTCCTATTGGTGACTACATATTTGTTTCTTCCTAAGATTATATATTGAAACTGAACCCTGTTAAAAATGTCTTATCCTATCACTCACTTTGTACTTTGCCTTATTTCCTAATGTCTCTATTGATATCTGCTTTCCTACACATTTTCCCCAGTTTATCACTGTGACTGACTGTTCACATATGCTGACATTTACACTCACTCTCTAATCAAAACTCTATATCTAAAGAACATTTGGTCCAACTCCTCGACTCACTCAAATGGATTCTTCAAAGCCCTGCAGAGGGTAGCCCATAGTTGCTTGAGTTTTCTCATGACCCCAATTCACATAAAGAATCTATACCCCACAGAGAATAGGCCTCAAATTGGAGAAGTAGAGCAGTATTATTGGCAGGCCTATTTGATCACTCCTGCTTCACAGGAAGAGTTTCCATGCCACCCTGACTTTAGGCAAATGAGGGGCATGTGAGCTTATATTGGACACTGTCTTAAGCTGCGCCCTTCATGGAAACCTCCAGCCAGAGGTTATGATGAGTCTCTAAATTGAAGAAGATGAGGGCCATGTGGGAGTGTTTTGGTTTAACTGTGGTCATTTGTGTGGTGGTTGGAAGAGATGACTGGGTCCACCTGTGCTTGAACTCTGGAGTGATTCCCCTTAGAGACTGAGTTCTGGAACAGATCTCAGAGAAGTATTGGCATGAATTGTGTTGGGATTTTAGGAGGCCACGCATGAGAGTTGCCCTTGGAGACTGAGATCTAGGCCCAGGATAGCTTTCAAAGAGCACTGGGAATCTCAGCCAGGATATCACATGACTTTATTCAGAAAGACTTGGAAGCCATAGTTGAGAGTCAAAACAAACATGGCCCTCAATTGTAGACCTCAATGGGCCTGGCTTAATGTGACCTTTTGGCCACTCTTTGGGAAGCCTTGCCTCTGAGAGTTCTCCCGAGCTTTAATTGAAATGAGCTTCCTCACCATTTCATGGTTCCCGAATGAATTGAATGCCACAGTGCCTCCAAATTTATCTTTGAAAATTGGCTAGATAAATACCATGAAATATTTTAAATTCTTATGAACAGGTGGCACTGGAGAACCTTTGGATGTCTATTGCTGATCACGAGTGTACCAGACATTGCATTGATTGACTGGGTTTCATGAAAACGGTGAGAACAGAGATGCCAGAATGTTGAGGCCTGCTGACTAGTTGGCCTAGAGCAGTGGTGGGCAGGTGTATGATAAAACATCTGTCGTGGGGCCATGTGGATCTGCCATTGGCTTCCAAATGCCTTGTGACTGACATGGTGCAGCCAGCAGAACCATACAAGTTAAGGGACCTTATTATATGGAGAGGTTTCAGGGCAATATTCAGAATCAGGTTGATATGGACATGGGTGCAAGCTTTTGGGGATAGAAGCCTGGTTGGTGCATTCTCCTGCAAACCCTCACCCACTACACGTGAGAGTACTCTCTATAGCACTGTGTCCCAGTTTTTCTTTTTGTATTTTGTGAAGCCAATACCAAACTCCCAGTGCAGCAGTAAGAAACACCACGAAAAGTGAAGTATGACCAAATGGCTTCACAGACCACATGGTTAGACACTTAGACCCCAGTGGCCTCAGTTTACCTACAAAGAGAGAATTCAGAACTGCTGCCTCATGTTCTATTGCAAATAAGGAACCATGTCATCCAGGTCACATAGATGCTGACGCAGCTTTGATGGTCTCACTACAAAGGAAGCGAAAGCTCCTGACAACAACAAACATTTCAAGGGCCCAAACTCAGAGGCAGTTTCTCAGAAATTAATTAGGCCACCAGAGCTCCATGTTTGTGAAGTGTTTACCCTTTACCTTACTTTTGGAAATTCCTCTACCACCTCCAAGGTTGTGAACTCCTGAGCATTTTCTTTTCCAGATATATATTCACAGATTTTCAAACTCTTCTCCACTAATTGTGTATTACTTGTGGTGAAGGAACTATCAAGGCATTTTTTTGGATGACAGTAGGAAGATTTTTGTCTAACAAATATTCGCATACACATTAGATTCATTTTCCTATTTTCCATTTGAAATACTGAATCCCTGACACTAACCCATACCCTACTAGACTCTGACTACTAATCCTAATATGATGGAGAAAAAGAAACCTAACAGAATAGAAATACAGGCCATTCATAGGTGGCATGGTGTATACTAGGACTTGCCTTCTGCTTTATCAAGTGTATGTGTTATAAATCTAGTCAACTTTTCATTGTAGTACTTCTCCATGAGTTTTTAAAGTTAACACATATGTAAATTTCTGTCTCCTTTTCTCTGTAGCCTATTCATCTCATGTATTTTATTATGCATATTTAGAATCCTAACTGGTATCACACATACATTCTTGTGAGCTCACTGTTTTTGGATGATACAAATTGTGAAATAGATCACTCCCCCTAAATACTGATGAAACTGAAAATTCAACAAATTGGTGAATTTCCTAGATGAACAACATTATACATAAATCCATGCTCAGTAAAAAGAATATTTTTGGATATGAGGATGATATATATTTCATGATGAATTTTGATTGGCATATATATTGCTACATTTTAATCTCTGTGTTTTTATCTTTATAAATAAATAAATATATATATATATATATATATATATATATATATATATATTTATATATATATACTCTCCAGATTTTTCACAATATTAAATATATGTGTCTTATTATTCACTCCCTAAATACATTCATATTCATGTATGTGGATTTGTAATCAAATTTGCACAAGATTATTCTCAGAAAAATTCATCCACATAAAATACATATTTATTTTCCAGTACTGAAAACAAACTTCGGTGAATTGTGCTTACAAATCCTAATATTTGCATGGTAACTGACCCAGTTTAACATTAATGCAAGTATAATCCTATGGGACATGATGTATATTTTGAAGTTCGTTTTTATTCAACAGTGGTACATTACTATTTCTTCAGTTGATGGATATCATAGGATATAACTTTTCATCCACAAGTTCACAAATCTGCAGGCATTTGATTCACTTTCAATTACTTCTTGCTTCAGAACATATGTATTCCTCCATGTTTCTTGGCTGTTCTTTTCATGAGATTCTTTCCAAACACATTATTTTCGATTTCCATAATCATTTTTGAAGGAAAGAGGCGCCTTACTTACCCCCAGAAAGGTTCGTTGAGGTCTCCTTGTCCTGCGCTGCGTGATTCCCGGCCAATGCACCAAATGTAAGGTTCCGGCGAATGTTGGAGGAAGAGACCATCAAGAAACTGAGGCTCATGCAACAGTAAAAGGCGTTTATTGAGGATCCAATCCAGCATGCTGGGGCTACGTGCTCACTCAAGATGGGAGAGCATCCCAGAGCCCCGAGCAGGGGTTGAGCAGTGCTTAAGTACACTTTTTGGGCAGGGCGGGACTTTACATATATTACAGTCTCCTTTAAGAAATCATCATACACCACGGGAAAATCAAACAACAATTCCTAAACATGATTAGTTCATTTATTGGTGGGAACATGTAAGGCGGGAGTGATAGGTCAGTTCTAAAGCGGGGTACACATTCAAAATGATTGGTTTAGGCCCTGCAATGCCTATGTGCCAGGCCTCACAGGGTCCTAGGTTATTAAAAAACCAGGCGGTCAGGGGGAATATTTACTGTGTAGTCCAGGAATTGTCCTAGAAGCTACAGGAATTTCAGGTTTTGCGTGTAGCATAGGAACTTAATAATACCTGGTCCTTTACATTTTAACTCAAGCCTTGCTGCTTAAAAACTTTACAACACCCGGTCTTTTACACTTTAACTTTTACACTTTAATTTCAATTTCTTTTACCCTTACAGATCACTCCTGGTGCACAAGAAGGGTGTCCAAGCCACCCTGACTTTAGGCAAATGAGGGCCAAGGGAGCTTATTTTGGACACTGTCTTGGGCTGTGCCCCTCATTGAAACCTCCAGCCAGATGTTATGATGAGTGCCTTTATGGAAGAAGAGGAGGGCAATGTGGGATTGTTTTGGTATTAATTGTGGTCATTTGTGTGACGGTTGGAAGAGATGACAGGGTCCACCTGGGCTTGAAGTCTGGTGTGAATCCCCTTAGAGACTGAGTTCTGGAACTGACCTCAGAGAAGTATTGCATGAATTGTGTTGAAATTTTAGGAGGCCACGCATGAGAGTCGCTCTTATAAACTGAGATCAAGGCCCAGGGTGGCTTTCCACAGAGCACTGGGAATATCAGCCAAGATATCCCATGATTTTATTCTTAAAGACTTGGTAGCCATAGTTGAGAGTCAAAACACACATGGAACTCACAACGTATGCCTCAATGGGCCTGGCTATATTTGACCTTTTGGCCACTCTTTGGGAAGCCTTGCCTATGAGAGTTCTCCAGAGTTTCATTGAAATGAGCTTCCTCAACATTTAGTGGTTCTTGAAACCCACAGTGCCTCCAACTTCATCCTTGAAAAATGGCTAGATAAATACCATGAATTTTTTGAAAATCCCATGACCAGGTGGAACTGGAGAATCTTTGGGTGTCCTGTTGCTGATCATGAGTATACTAGAGGGTGCCTTGATTGACTGGGTTTCATAAAAATAATGTAGAAAAAAGATGCCAGTAAGTTGGAGCCTGCTGAGTAGTGGGCCTAGAGCAGCGGTGGGCAGGTGTGCAGGTGTGTGATAAAACATCTGTGGTAGGTCCATGTGGTTTGGCCATTGGCTACCAAATGGCTTGTGAAGGACATGGTGCAGCCAGCAGACCCTTATTTGTAAAGGCTTTTTGATATATGGAGAGGTTTCAGGGCAATTTTCAGAATCAGGTTGACATGGTCAATGGTGCAAGCTATGTGGGAAAGAAGCCTGGTTGGTGCATTCTCCTGCAGACCGTGACCCAGCACAGTGACAGAACTCTCTCCAGGACTGTGTCCCAGTTGAAATTGTTGTATTTCGTGAAGCAAATACCAAAGTCCCAGTGTAGCAGCAAGAACCACAACAGAAAGTGGAAGAGGACCAAATGGCTTCACAGTCCACACGGGGTGACACTTAGCCCCCAGTGGCCACAGTTTACCTACAAAGAGAGAATTCAGCACTGCTGCCTCAGGTTCATTGGAAAATAAGAAACCATGTCCTCCAGGTCACATAGATGCAGACCCAGCTTTGATGGGCTCACTATAAAGGAAGCTAAAGCTCCTGACAACAACATATATTTCAAGTGCCCAACCTCAGAGGCAGTTTCTCAAGAAGTATTTAGGCCAGCAGAGCTCCATGTTTGTGGAGTGTTTACCATGTCCCTTACTTATGGAAACTGCTCTATCACCTCCAAGGTTGGGAAATCCTGAGCGTATTCCATTCCAGATATGTATTCACGTATTTTCTAACTCTTCTCCTCTAATTGTGTCTTACTTGTGGCAAAGGTAATGTCAAGGCATTGTTGTGGATGAAAGTGGGAAGATTTTTGTGTAGCACATATTTGCATACACATTGGATTCATTTTCCAATTTTCCATTCAAAATACTGAATCCCTGACACGAAACTATACCCTACTAGACTCTGACTACTATTCCTAATATGATGGAGAAAAATAACTCAAACAGAATAGAAATACAAGCAGTTCAGAAGAGGCATGGTGTATAGTTGGACTTGCCGTTTGCATTATGTAGGTTAGGTGTTATAAATCTAGTTAATTTTTAATTGAAATAGTTCTCCATGTGTTTTTAAAGTTAATGAATATGTGAATTCCTGTATCCCTTTCTCTGTAGCCTATTCAGCACATGTATTTTTATATGCACATATAGAATCCTACCTGGTATCACATATACATTCTTGTGAGGTGGCTGACTTGGCAGATACAAATTATGAGAAGAGATCACTCCTGCTAAATGCTGTTGGATCTTAAAATTCAACCTATGGGTGACCTTCCTAGTTGAACAACATTATTCATAAATCCATGTTCATTAAAATTAATATTTCGGGATCTATGGATGATATATATTTCACCATGAATTTCGATTGGCATATATATTGCCACTTTATAATGTCTGTGTGTGTTTTGTATATATATATATATATATATATATATATATATATATATATATATACTCTCCAGATTTTTCACAATATGAAATATATGTGTCTTATTAATCACTCCCTAAATACATTCATATTCATGTATGTGGATTTGTAATCAACTTTGCACAAGATTATTCTCAGAAATATTCATCCACCTGAAATACTTATTTGTTTCCTAGTACTGAAAACAAACTTCATTGAAAGGTGCATACAAATCCTAATATTTCTACAGTAACTTACCAAGTTTAACATCAATGCAAGTAGATTCCTATGGGACATGATGTGTATTTTGACGTTCATTTTTATTTAAAACTGGTACAGTACTATTTCTTCAGTTTATGCACATCCATGGATAAATTTTTCACCCAAAATTTCAAAATTAAAGACATTTGTTTCACTTTCAATCACTTCCTGCTTCCAAACACATGTAGTCCTCCAGGTTTTTCGACTGGTCGTTTCATGAGACTTCTTAACAAACACATTATTTTCAATTTCCATAATCACTTTTGAAGGAAAACTCACACACCCTCTTCATGATAAACCGTAACCCTAATATTACCATTAGACTTATAATTGGTTGTAATGAATGTATGTATACCAATATCAATATAAGATTTCCTGTATATTTTCAGATATCAATTTATTCTAATTCCAATTTCTAAAGTTGGATCCAGTTATATTATTTATTCACAGTACGATCTATTCATGCATCATCTCTATATTCATTGACACAGGGTACACCTATTTGTATACCCAATACTAATTTATGGGTTTTAAAAATATTGCTTCCCATAATGGTGGAAGAAATACTCATGTCACCTGATCTACATATACATTTTATCACAGTAATATTCTGGACAAAAATGCAAAGGTCACACTTATGATTGTACCAAACCCTAAATTGAAAGTGAGTATATATATTACTAAAAACATCCTTGTCCAGGATGCCTAATTCTCCCAAGTGTCAATATTGTTGGGGACTATATATTTGTTTCTTCCTATGATTATATATTCAACCTCAACCCTGTTGAAAATGTCTAATCCTATCACGCATTTTATAATTTGTCTGATTTCCTAATGTCTCTATTGAGACCTGCTTTCCTACATATTTTCCCCAGTTCATCATTGTGACTGACTCTTCACATATGCTGACATTTACATTCACTCTCTAAACGAAACCCTATTGCTAAAAAACTATTGGTCCAACTCGAAGACTCACTCTTCTTCCTAAACCTACTATCTTCCACATCCTACCGACTATCCATTTTTGACTGGATGTTCTCTTCGACATTCAGGCATCTGAGGTGCAAGGTTTTATTCCATTGTGTATAGATTTATCTGAGACTAAAATGCAGAATGTAATTCAAAGCTAAATATCCCAAAGAAGGGCCCAATGCCCTTTCTGGCTTCAAATCGTAACTAGATTTATGTTTTCATACTTATATTTCAAATATATATTCTTATAAATTTTGCAGGTTCCCAATACCATTATTCATCCAGCAGAATGATTCCTAACACAAGTCAAATATGTTATTGACCCTAACCATACACTGTTCCCTCATTCTAAATTTACAGAGAGGAGGGACAGAGTTGGTCTTACAATACAGGAAAGTAGGGGATCTTCCACCTGCTGAGAACCTCAAAGTTCCATGCAGAAAGGTTGACTGAAGAAGATGTAGGCAGCTATGAAGAACCTGAGGGAACAAAAGTCATGTTCAATGGCAAACAACCTGTTCAGGATGAAGGGTTCTGTCTGAATCAGCCTCTCACATCTTAATTTAGAGAAGATGAACCAAACCAGGCCTGTGTGGGTAGCTGTTTCTGGGTGCCTATGGTTGTATACCATTCTAAATTGTGAAAGTGTCACAGAAAGTAGGGGCAGCCTCCTTCTCATGTGACACTTGGAAGCCACTGGTAGGACAAAGTGGTTGCCAAGGCAGTGACCTCATTCAGTTCCTAAAGGAAGTGACCTCACCTCACTTCCTTGGTGATGGAAATCTCTGAACTTGGGATTCATGAAGCCAGGCACCCAGAGCCAGTCCCAGTCCCAGTCCCAGTGGTCTCACTTGTTTGGATTTACCAAGGACAGTGTCAGTCTTTCTTGGTACCTACTAATGTGAGGATGGCCAAATGCCAGGAAAGCTCTAAAGAGGGGTCATTCCTGAGAAAGCAGGTAGTTGCTCACCTCTGGGTCCTGACACCTGCACAGAGTTGGCCAAGGAGACCAGATCTGAGACAGATCAGGCCATTCCGTGGGAATATAGTATGGCTCACCAGTCAGAGGACAGTCCGGATAGTCACAGAACTTCTTGGGGGAAGGAGGTGCCTTTGTGCGTGTGGGGGTGGGTTTCTGGTTTTGTCTCATGTTCAGAGAATAGGTAGGCAAGGCGCTTTTTTTGCTGTGGAATGAACTGTTTCTAGTAAGTCATTTGACAAGGCGAGTGTTTCTATGTCTGTCTATCACACTGTGTCCGTGGTTGCAGATATTAGAAAAGAAAATGCATCAATGGATGTGTCCTGTCTAGTAGAATGCTTCCCAGCATTCATCCTGTCCAATTTATGAATGGATTTCAGATTGCCTTTTCGATGGGTAACACCTGCAATCTTCCTAAGTTTCAGTTTTCTTCTGGACTTCTGCCCCTCTCCAGAATAGGCTCATGGTTTTATGTCTAAGGTATGTACCACTTCCAAGCTGTGTGCCATGACCATGTACTGGATAGCTCAAAGGAATGGCGAGCATCTCTGAAAAATCAGATATTAGTGTGACCATTAAATCTCAGTGGAGAAACCCTGCTTTGGGCCTTTTGCTTACCTATTGTTCTGTTGCCCTGAATGTCAGGAAGTTCTTTGCCTCAGGCCACCCCTTTGTGAAGCCTGAAGAAAACAGTTTTCAAATGGAAATGAATGGGCAACACCTGTGGCTCTTTGCTTAATTGCTTTGGAAAGGGATGTGTCTGAATCAGCCTCTTGGCCCTGTGTTAGGCTGTAGCTTAGATTCTCAGCACCTGATGGATCTAAAGAAAGATCCCATGGGTGCATTAAAAACCAAAATGGCCAAAAGAGCAGTCATTGTTTATGAAGACTCTCGCCTTCCTCTCTAAGGTTCCTGACATCCATCAAGTGAGAATAGGGATCCTTTGTTTCAAAAGAGTTCTTCAAAGCCCTGCAGAGGCTATCCCATAGGTGCTTGGGTTTTCTCATGACCCCAATTTACATGAAGAATCTAAACCCTACAGTCAGTAGGCCTCAAATTGGAGAAGCCAAGCTGTATTAACGGCAGGCCGATTTGATCACTCCTGTTTCACAGTCAGGATTTCCAGGCCACACTGACTTTAGGCAAATGAGGGGCAAGGGAGGTTATTTTGGACACTGTCCTGTCCTGTGCCCCTCATGGAAACCTCCATCCAGAGGTTATAATGAGTGTCTATATGGAAGAAGAAAAGGGTTATGTGGGAGCGTTTTGTTTGGAATTGTGGTAATTTGTGTGGCACTTAGAAGAAAAGACTGGGTCCACCTGGGCTTGAACTCTGTTGTGATTCCTCTTAGAGAATGAATTCTGGAACTGACCTCAGAGAAGTATTTTCATGAATTGTGTTTGGTTTTTACTAGGCCATGCATGATAGTCGCCCTTGGAACCTGAGATCTAGGTGCAGGGTGGCTTTCCCCAGAGCACTGGGAATCTCAGCCAGGATATCACATGATTTTATTCTGAAAGACTTTGCAGCCACAGTTGAGAGTCAAAACACACATGGACCTCACATGGTAGACCTCAATGGGCCTGGCTTCATGTGACCTTTTGGCCACACTTTGGGAAGTCTTGCCTGTGAGTGTTCTCTAGAGCTTTCATTGAAATGAGCTTCCTCAACATTTAATGGTTCCTGAATAAATTGAAACCCAAAGAGCCTCCAACTTCATCCTCGACAAATGGCTTGATAAATACCATGAAATTTTTGAAATTCCCATGACCAGGTGGCACTGGAGAACTTTTGGATATCCTGTTGCTGACCATAAGTGTACCAGACAGTGCCTTGACTGACTTTGTTTCATGAAAATTGTGTAGAACAGTGATGCCAGTAAGTTGGAGCCTGCTCATTAGTGGGCCTAGAGCAGTGGTGTGAAGGTGTGTGATAAAACATGTGTGGTGGGGCCATGTTGATCTGCCATTGGCTTCCAAATGCCTTGTGACTGACAGGGTACAGCAAGCAGACCCTTATATGTAAAGGCATCTTGTTATATGGATAGGTTTATGGGCAATGTTCAGAATCAGGTTGGCTACCTGGTACCACACGTACATTCTTGTGAGGTGGCTGACTTGGCAGATACAAATTGAGAGAAAAGATCACTCCTACTAAACCCCATTGAAACTGAATATTCAACATATGGGTGAGCTTTCTAGTTGAACAACATTATACATAAATCCATGTTCAGTAAAATGAATATTTTTAGATCTGTGGATAATATATATTATATGATGAATTTTGATTGACATATATATTGCTACTTTTTTGTCTGTGTGTGTTTTGTGTTTGTGTATATATATATATATATATATATATATATATATATATATATATATATATATACACACTTTCCAGATATTTCAAAAAATGAAATATATGTGTCTCATATACACTCCCTAAATTCATTCATGTTCATGTATCTGGATTTATAATCAACTATTCACAAGATTATTCTCAGAAATATTCATGCACCTGAAATTTGCCTAATGCTCTCAAATATCAATCCTATTGGTGTCTACATATTTGTTTTTTCCTAAGATTATATATTCAAACTCAATCCTTTTCAAAATATCTAGTCCTGTCACTCACTTTGTAATTTCCCTGATTTCATAATGTCTCTATTGATATCTGCTTTCCTACATATTTTTCCCAGTTCATCATTGTGACTGACTCTTCAACTGTGCTCACATTTACATTCACTCTCTAACTGAAACCGTATTGCTAAAGAACTTTTGTTCTAAATTCTATACTCACTCTTCTTCCTAAACCTACTGACTATCTTCCTAATCCTACCAACTATACCTTTTTCACTGGATGTTCTCTTCTACATTCAATCATCCAAGTAAATGTCGGGCAAGCTTCGGAGAAGGAGACGACCAACAGAGTACTCATGATACAGCAAAAGGTTTATTGGGTTTCCAGCATGCTGGGGCTCAGAGCTCACTTTAATAGAGCAGATAGCCCTGAGAATAGCTTAAGTAGAGTTTGTATACTTTCCCTGGAGAAGGCAGGGAGGGAAGTTTATTGATGGGTCACGATGAGTGGGCAGTTTGCATGCAACTGGGTGAGGGAGTACATTCTGTAGTTTGGCAGTTGGGGAAAGCACATTTTGGGAACAAGTTTTGCAAGCATTTCTCAAGATTTCAACAGTTTTTTGTTAAGCATAGGGAAATACAGGAAGTGACAAGTACTTATTTTATTAACCTTTCATTCCTCACTTCTTTTTCTGGCTACTTTTAATCATAAAAATTATCATTGGGGGGTTTCACATTCTATGTCTCCTAGTGGGGTATTACCATAAGTTTAACTCGTCCAATTTGAGCCTGGAGAAAAGAAATTACACGGTTGAGAAAACAGGGTTTTATAGTTAGCAATAATATGAGGATTATTATTGGACCAGCCAGGGTTGATAAAAACGTAGTTAACCAGGGGCACTGTGTGAACCAAGACTCAAACAACCCTTGTTGGGTCTCTCTCTCTCTCTTGTTGATGCTCTTTAATGTGTCTTTTTAATTTACTCATAGATTTTATTACAACTCCAGTATGTTCGGCATAAAAACAACATTCTTCCCTCAATGCAGCACAAAGGCCCCCTTCTTTAATGAAGAGGAGGTCCAAACCTCAACTGTTCTGTAAAACAACTTCAGAGAGAGAGGTTAAAGTTTCATGCAAAGCTCTGATGGTGGTTTCTAATATCTTAGTTTTGGTCTATTGCTGCTTCTAATTGGGTCATTTATTGTGTCACATGGACAAGGGCAGTGGTTCCTGGGCCCACCCGTGCAGCAAATCCTATTCCTAATATGATGGCTAAAGTGAGGGATATATGCTCCCAGTGGAACCTGGTTGTATGTCCCCCTATTTGATCTTCAAATGAACCTGCTTCATAATAGAGCACTCTGGGAAACATCTGCACCATTACACGATTAATCACATCTGTTGACCATTTCATGAAAACATAAACAAGGTTTAAGTATATAGAATTATTCTGTTGTAAGGACGGACAAGGCAAGGCACCTAAGATAGCACTAAAGACAGGGAAACAGTCCTATTTGGTTGCAACCGGATTCAGAGGGCATTGCTTCTGTTGTAATCAATTAATCCCCTGAAACTCAAGTTTAGGTAGTTTCAGAATTTTGTACCCAACATTTAAGGGAAGGTGCTCAGAAGCTCACAGTCTGCAGAAGTTCAAAAACGCAGTATTTGTTCCTGTTTTTCCCCTGTTCTGGGCAAGTTAACTTTTAAAGGACACCTGGGAGGGGGAGAGCTTTTTCTTCCCTTTCTTATTTTGGAGACCAGTTGGTAACTTCTTTATCTTAGAAATGTAGCCATCTCTGTGAATCCCCAGCTCAAGGACAGAGGCCTTGTTCACATATTTTGTGAAAAACTAGTAAAAGGGTGTCTACCTGAGAAGTGCTGATTTTTTTAGCCACTGGCCAAGTAGAACAGGGCAACACGAAAAGAGGAAGTTTATCTACATTGAACTCTTTTATAGGGACTCTTTTGCTGAAAGTCCTTAAGTCAGCCATGGTGAAGACTTCTGGAGAAGGTCAGTTAAGACTTTTCTGTGGGCCTAGTGCAGAGGGGGAAGACGGGGAAGGTGGGCTGTGATCAGCTCCGTGGATCTGAAAATGAGGAAGGAGAGATGTAAAAAAATAATGGGAAACGGGTTTGAGATTTTCCTAGCAACAAAAACTGGAGCAGTAGAACAGGTAGAGCAGAGAGGATGATGGGAGTGAGTATCTCAAAACGCATATGAGGGACGTTTAATTATTAGTAAACTGTTTTCAGTGATGACAAACCAACTTTAAAGGCCATTTTTATTACATCTTAGATAGGGGACTGAGGGCTCTCCTCAGCTGGTTTGAGCTTTGGTTTAGCTGGTAAGAAGACCTGGCGGGACCCGGTGCGGGCACTGACAGGACAAGAGAGGAGTGAGTGGGTGGAGGGGTACTTCAGTAACTGCTGCCTCAGCAAGGAGGCAATGGTCTGAGAACCGGCAGAGGTTTGGGTTTTTGATCTAGTAATTGGAGGGGAGAAATCAGGTTGCTGAGGTGGGAGTGACAGCAGAGTGTCTGGAGCAGAAGGCTGAGGGTGAGGATCTATTGGAGAAGCATAGCTCAGGATGTGAGTGAAGGAGGGAAAAGGTCACGCAGAATTTGAGGATCTAGAGACCCCTCTGGGGGCCATCGGTTCTTCTTATCTAATTGGTAATATGGCCAATGATGTGTACTGAATTTGATGAGGAGTTTGGGTTCCATCAGGCAGCCCCTGTTTGCTCACATCCCCATGACTTACAGAAGAAGTCGGCTTTCCCCCCACACAGCCGTGACTGTGGCTTTGAGAGTCTGCCCGGCAAACATAGTAATCTAGGGTAGCCAACCTGCATTTGGCTTGCATGTCCCTTCATCCATAATGTTTGTTTCCATTATCTATGCTACAGAAGTAATTTAATGGAATTTTAGTGGTATCCTCTTCATCAGGGATATCCCAATAGGTAAGACCTATAGCCAGCTGACAAATGTCTGGGAGGAATGATGGCTACCAGGTCCCTCAGGGGGCTGTATGCGAGATAGATTATACTTCTTTTCCAGTAGGATTTGTGATCAGCCATCACTGCTGAATGGGCTGATGTGGCTTAGGACTACTTGTGGCCAAGGAGAGAGTCCACAGACTTATCCACATGGCGAATACGCAATTTGAAGGTTTTACCAGTCTTTTCCAGTTTCCAGCCAGAGTCTGGACAGGGCGCAGGCTTGAGATGAGAGGCATGGATCCAGAAATTGATTCCGTCTACCTTTACCACTGGAGGTGTTATAAGTAGCACCGGCTATGGTCCTTTCCAGCGGGGTTTCAAGCATGATACCTGATGTCGTCTTACGTAGATGAAGTCTCTTACTTGATATCGATGTGGAGTCCCTTTGTCCCCAGTTTGGTAGGCAGTGTCCAGCTGTTTACACAGGTATCACTGAGTTCTTTTTAGAGCTTTAAGTCTGTCAAGCAAGGGGGTGTGGATGGAATGGTTAGGTCTTTGAGTCGGGCTTAGGTCCCTTACTGCAGGAGGGCAACAATAGAGAATTTCACAGGGGCTAAGGTTACTCAAATAAACAGAGGGAGTATTTCTTGCATGAAACATTGCATAAGGCAGGAGCATAGTCCAATCTTTTATGCTGTTCTCTAAGTTTAATTTTCTTAAGGTCTCTTTAATGGTTCAATTTATTCTATCTGCCTGTCCTGAACTCGGGTATCTATAAGCACAATATAACTTCCAATTAATTCCCTGGTTCCTGGCTAACCCCTGACTTACCTGGGCCATGAACACCGGTCCATTATCAGACCCTATTACCGGCTTAGCTTCCTCCAATGGTAAAGAGGCTGAGTCAGCAGCAGGGAAATCCATTTGAGGGTGTTGTGGGTTAGGGGACAAGGGCAGGGGATTAGTAAGGGAAGAAGAGTCCAGTAGAGTCAAATCTGTGACTCGGGGAGAACAGGGGGTGGAGGAGGAGGAGGTTGAGAGGTTTTGAGAGATCATGGGGGAAGGAGTAGGAGCAGAGGCAGGGGCAAGGAAAGGCTTCACCCATGGAGGAGGAGATTTGCAGATGTTCTGCCAAGTTAAGATATATGGCTGTTGATCCAGATGGCTATGTGTCCCCGGCTGAGATAATATCTCTGAATTTTTAAATTAGTGCGAAGTAGAAAGATCCTTCTAGGGGCCATCCGAATTCAAAGGTGGGCCATTCTGAGGCACAGAGATTCTGCCAGGTCCAGCATTTTACTAAAACAAGAAAGATTCTGAGCTCTTAAGCGGACTTTGTTCCAGTGATCAAGGGTCAGGGACAGAGGCATTGAACTGCTCTGTCCCATAATGAAAGGTACACAAACAGCAAAAGCAAGGACACATGACACAGATAAGACAAGACCATAAACACAGGCAATGGACGTCAAACACTGAAACCAGGAATGAGTAGCCGGCAAAACCCGATGGGATGACAATACCGAATCTGAAACAAAATATCACTGAGTTGAGGAGACTATTGTTCCTTAATTTCCCGAGTTTTCTGCGGCGTCCCCCTGGGAGGTGCCCTGTGTCTCCGTGACACGTCTCTCAGCCACCTTCGGAGGGAGCTCAGGCTCTTCATCGCCAGAGATTTTGCCAAGCCCTAACATGAAACCTGAAACCAGAAAGAGGCGCCTTACTTGCTCCCAGAGGAGCCCATTGGGGTCTCTCGTCTGCCACTGCCAGAACTCGGTGGAACCTCAATATGTAAAGGTCGGGCGAGTGTCGAAGGAAGAGACCACCAAGAGTCTGTCTCATGCAACAGCAATGGGTTTATTTGGGGTTCAGCATGCTGTGGCTCATAACTCACTTAAATAGAGCAGAGAGTCCTGAGAACACCTTAAGCACAGCTTATATACTTTCCTTGGAGAGGGAAGAGAGGGAAGTTTACTAATGGGTGAGGGCATGTGGGCGGTTTGCATGACACTGAGTGAGGGAGTACATTCTGCAGTTTGGCAGTTGGGAACAGAACATTCTGGAAACAAGATTAGCAAACATTTCTCAAGATTTCAACAGTGTTTTGTTAAGCAAACAGAAAAACAGGAAGTGACAAGTACCTATTTTATTAACCTTTCACTACGGACTATCCCTTTTCGACTAGATGTTCCTTCTACATTAATTCATCCAAGGTACAAGGTCCTATGGCATTGTATATCGATTTAATTGAGACACCTCTGCAGAACGTAATTCAAAGCTGCATATCCCAATCAAGAGCCCAATGCCCTTCTGGACTTCAAATCATACTTAGATTTCTGTTTTCATACATATATTTCACCTATATATTCTTATACACATAGCAAGTTCCCAATACCATTATTCATCAAGCAGAATGATTTCTAACCCAAACCGAACATGTTATTAACCATAACCATACACTGTTCCCTCAATCTAACTTTACAGAAGAGCAGGGAAAGAGTTGATCTTACAATACTGAAATGTAGGGAATCTTCCACCTCCTGAGAACCTCAAAGGTACATGCAGAAATGATCCCTGGAGAAGAGGTAGGCAGCTATGAAGGACCTGAGAGACCAAAAGTCATCTTCCATGGCAAACAACCTGGTCAGGATAAAAGGTTGTGTATGAATCAGCTTCTCTTCTTAACGTAGAGAAGTTGGACCAAACTAGGCCTGTGTGGAGATCTATTCCTGGGTGCCTATTGTTGATATACCATTCTAACTTGTGAAAGTGTCACAGAAAGTAGGGGCAGCCTCCGTATCATGGGACCCTTGAAAGCAACAGTTAGGACAAAGTGGTTGCCAAGACAGTGACCTCATTCAATTTCTGAAGGAAGGGACCTCACTTAACTTCCTTGGTGATGGAACTCTCTGAATTTGGGATCCAGGAAGACAGGCACCCAGAGCCAGTCCCTGTCCCAGTCCCAGTGGTCTCACTTGTTTGGATTCAGCAAGGACAGAGTCAGTCTTTGTTGGTACCTACAGATGTGAGGAAGGCCAAATGAGAGGAAATCTCTGAAGTGGGGCTTTTCCTGAGAAAGCAGGTAGTGGCTCACTGCTGGCTACTGAGAACTTCACAGAGTTGGCCAAGGAGACCAGATCTGAGACAGGACAGGCCAATTTGGGGGAACATATTTTGGCCCACAAGTCAGAGGACACTCTGGATAGTCACAGACCTACTTGTGGGAAGGAGGTGCCTTTGTGGGTGTTGTTGTGGGTTTGTGGTTTTGTCTTATTTTCCTAGAATAGGTATTAAAGTCGGTTTGTTTGGATTGAAGTTTAGTGTTTCTAGTAAGTCTTTTGACATGGCGAGTGTTTCTATGTCTCAGTATTTCACTGTGTCCGTGGTTGTATGCATTAGAAAAGAGAATGCATCAATGGATGTGTCCTGTCTAGTAGAAAGCTTCTCAGCATTCAAATTGCCCCATTTATGAATGGACTGTAGCTTGCCCTATTGATGCGCAATACCTGCTATATTCCTAAGTTCCTGTTTTCTTTCTGAATTCTGGCCACTCTACAGAATAGGACCATGGTTTTTTGTTCACGATATGTACCACCTTCAAGCTCTGTGACTGGCCATGTACTGGATAGCTGAAAGAAATGGCAAGCATCTCAGAAAACTCAAGTATCAGTGTGACCAGGAAATTCTCAGTGGAGCAACCCTGCTTTGGACCATTTGCTTACCTATTGTTCTGTTTTCCTGAATTTCAGGAAGGTCTTTGACTCAGGCCACCCTTTTGTGAAGCCTGAAGAAAACAGTTTTCAAATGGAAATTATTGGGCATACATGTGGCTCTTTCCTTAACTGCTTTGAAAAGGGATGTGTCTGAATCAGCCCCTTGGCTCTGTATGAGGCAGTGGCTTAGATTCTCAGCACCTGAGGGATCTAAAGAAATTTCCCATGCGTGCATTCAAAACCAAAATGGCCAAAAGAGCAGTCATTGGCATGAAGTCTCTCGCCTTCCTCTGTAAGGTTCCTGACCTCCATCAAGTGAGAATAGGAATCCTTTGGGTCAAACGAGTTCTTCAAAACCTGCAGAGGCTAGCCCATAGGTGCTTGGGTTTTCTCATGACTCCAATTCACATAAAGAATCAATATCTGACAGTCAGTAGGCCTCAAATTGGACAAGCAGAACAGTATTAACACCAGGCCTATTTGATCACTCCTGGTTAACAGGAAGCGTGTCCAGGGCACCCTGACTTTAGGCAAATGAGGGGCAAGGTATATTATTGTGGATACTGTCTTGGTCTGCGCCCCTCATGGAAACCTCCAGCCAGAGGTTATGATGAGTGTCTATATGGAAGGAGATGAGGGCCATATGGGAGTGTTTTGGTTTTAATTGTGGTCAATTGTGTGGTAGTTGGAAGAGATGACTGTGTCCACCGGAGCTTGAACTCTGGTGTGATTACCCTTAGAGACTGAGTTCTGGAACTGACCTCAGAGAAGTATTGCAAAAAATAGTGTTGGGATTTTAGGAGGTCATGCATGAGAATTACCCTTGTAATCTGAGATCTAGGCCCAGGATGGCTTTCCACAGTGCTCGGGGATTCTGAGCCAGGATATCACATGATTTAATTCTTAAAGACTTGGGACCCTTAGTTGAGAATACAAACACACATGGATCTCACTTTGTATACCTCAATGGGCTTGGATTCATGTGACCTTTTGGCCACTCTTTGGGAAGCCTTCCCCGTGAGTGTTCTCCAGAGCTTTCATTGAAATGAGCTTCCTCACCATTTAATGGTTCCTGAATTAATTGAAACGCACAGTGCCTCCAACTTCATCCATGAAAAATGGCTAGATAAATACCATGAAATTTTTGAAATTTCCATGACCAGGTGGCACTGGATAAACTTTGAATGTCCTGTTGCTGATCATGATGGTTCCAAACTGTGCCTTGATTGACTGGGTTTCGTGAAAATGTTGTAGAACAGAGATGCCAGTAAGTTGGAGCCTGCTGAGTAGTGGGCATAGAGCAGTGGACTGTAGGTGTGTAAATAAATATTTTTGGTAGGATCACCTGGATCTTCCATTGGCTTCCAAAAGACTTGCGACTGACATGGTGCAGGCAGCCGACCCTTATATGTAAAGGCATCTTTTTATATGGAGAGGTTTCAGGGCAATGTTCAGAATCAGGTTGCTATAGTCAAGTGGGAAAGCTATGTGGGATTAAAGCCTGGTTCGTACATTCTCTTGTCGACCATGACAAACCACACGTGACAGAACTCCCTCTATCATTGTGTCCCAGTTGAACTCCTTGTATTTCATGAATCTAATACGAAACTCCCAGTTCAGGAGTAAGAAACACCCTGAAAATTGGAGCATGACCAAATGGCTTCACAGACCACACGGGAAGACACTTAGCTCCCAGTGGCCACAGTTTACCTACAAAGAGAGAATTCAGAACTGCTGCCTCATTTTCATTAGAAAATAAGGAACCATGTCCTCCAGGTCACATAGATGCAGACCCAGATTTCATGGTGTCACTACAAACGAAACTAAATTTCCTGACAATTACAAATATTTCATGTGCCCAACCACAGAGGAAGTTTCTCAAGAAGTCTTTAGGCCAGCAGAGCTCCATGTTTGTGAAGTGTTTACCCTCTCCCTTACTTTTGGAAACTGTTCTTCTACTTCCAGTGTTGTGAACTTCTGAGCATTTTACATTTCTCATATGTATTCACAGATTTTCTAACTCCTCTCCTCTAATTGTGTCTTACTTGGAGTGATGGTTATGTCAAGCCATTGTTCTGGAAGAGAGTGGGAAGTTGTTCCTGTAGTACATGTTTGCATACACATTAGATTAATTTTTCTATTTTCCATTTGAAATACTGAATCCCTGACACCAACCCATACCCTACTAGAATCTGACTACTAATCCTAATATGATGGAGAAAAAGAAACCTAACTGAATAGAAATACAGTCCTTTCATAGGAAGCATGGTGTATACTTGTATTTGCCTTCTGCTTTATCAAGAGTATGTGTTTTAAATCTAGTCAACTTTTTATTATAATATTTCTTCATGAGTTTTTAAAGTTATCACATATGTAAATTCCTGTCTCCCTTTCTCTGTATCCTATTCAGCACATGTATTTTTTATGCACATATACTATCCTACCTGGTATCCCACGTACATTCTTGTGAGCTCACTGACATTGGAATATAAAAATTGTGAAAAGAGATGACTCCCCCTAAATACTGATTGAACTGAAAATTCAACCTATGGGTGAGCTTCCTAGTAAAAAACATTATACATAAATCCATGTTAAGTAAAATGAATATTTTTGGATATGTGGATGAATTATATTTTATGATGAATTTCAATTGGCATATATATTTCTACATATTAATTTGTGTGTGTGTGTTTGTGTGTGTATTTGTGTGTGTATATATATATATATATATATATATATATATATATATATATATTCTCCAGAATTTCCAAAATATGAAATATATGTATCTTATTATACACTCCCTAAATTCATTCGTATTCATGTATTTGGGTGTATAATCAACTTTACACAAGATTATTCTAAGAAATACTCAACCACCTGAAATACATATTGGTTTCCTACTACTGAAAACTAAGTTCAGTGAATGGTGCTTACAAATCCTAATATTTCTACTGTAACTGACCCAGTTTAACATCAATGCAAATAGATTTCTATGGGACATGATGTGTATTTTGAAGTTCATTTTTATTAAACACTGGTACATTAAAATTTCTTCAGTTTATGTACAACATAGGATATATTTTTTTCATTCACAACTTCACAAATTTATAGGCATTTGGTTCACTTTCAATTACTTACTATTTCAGAACACATGTATTCCTCCATATTTCTCTACTGGTCTTTTCACTTGACTTCATTCTAAACACATTATTTTCGATTCCATTATCATTGTTCAAGCAAAACTCACTCTTCATGATAAACTGTAACCCTAATATTACCATTAGATATATAACAGGTTGGAATGAATTTATGTATATCAATATAAGATTTCATATATTTTTTTCAGATGCAAATTCAATCCATTATTTAAAGTTGGAACCAGTTATATACTTTATTCACAATATGGTCTATTCATGCATCATCTGAATAATCATCAACACAGGGTACACCTTTTCGTATCCCCAGTACTAATTTATAAGTTTTCAGGATATTGCTCCCCATAATGGTGGAAGAAAGACTCATGTCACCTGATCTACATATACATTTATCACAGTAGTATTCTGGACACAAAATGCAAAGGTCACACTTATGATTGTACCAAAGCCTAAATGGAAAGTGAGCATGGATTATTAAAAACATCTGTCCAGGTTGAGTAATGCTCTCAAATGTCAATCCTCTTTGTTACTACATATTTGTTTTTTTCCTAAGATTATATATTCAACCTCAAGCCTTTTGAAAATATCTAATCCTATCACTCACTTTATACTATGCCTGATTTCTTAATGTCCCTATTGATATCTGCTTTTCTACATATTGTCCCCAGTTCATCATTGTGACTGTAACTTCAAATGTGCTGACATTTACATTCACTCTCTATCTGAAACCCTATTGCTAAAGAACTTTTGGTCCAACTCCTATACTCACTATTCTTCCTAAACCTACTGACTATCTTCCTAATCCTACAGACTATCCCTTTTTGACTGCATGTTCTCTTCTACATTCAAACATCCGAGGTACACGGTCCTATGCCATTGTATATCAATTTATCTGAGACCTCGGTGCAGAACATAATTCAAGCTAAGTATACCAATCGTGGTTTCAATTCCTATCTGGGCTTCAAATCTTTCCTAGATCTCTGTTCTCATACATATATTTCACGTCTATATTCTTATAAATATCACAGGTTCCCAATACCATTATTCATCCAGCATAATTATTCCTAACCCAAATCGAACATGCTATTAACCCTAACCATACACTGTTCCCTCAATCTCATTTACAGAAGAGCAGGAACAGAGTTGGTCTTACAATACAGGAAGGTAGGGGATCTTCCACCAGCTGACAACATCAAAAGTCCATGTAGAAATAATCCCTGGAGAAGATGTAGGCAGCTATGAGGGACCTGAGAGAGCAAAAGTCATCTTACATGGAAAACATCCTGGTCATGATGAAAGGAGGTGTCTGAATCAGCCTCTCTTTTCTTAATGTAGTGAAGATGGACCAAACCAGGCCTGTGTGGAGAGTTGATCCCGGGTGCCTATGGTTGATATACCATTCTAACTTGTGAAAATGTCAGAGCAAGTAGGTGCAGCCTCCATCTGATGGGACCCTCGGAAGGAACTGTTAGGAAAATGTGGTTGCCAGGGTAGTGACCTCATTCAGTTCCTGAAGGAAATGAACTCAACTTACTTCCTTGGTGATGAAACTCTCTGAACATGGGATCCAGGAAGCCAGGCACCCAAAGCCAGTCCCAGTGCAAGTCCCAGTGGTCAAACTTGTTTGGATTTACCAAGGACAGAGTCAGTCTTTCTTGGTACATACTGATGTGAGGTTGGCCAAATGCCAGGAAGATCTGAAGAGGGGCCTTTCCTGAGAAAGCAGGTAGTGGCTCATCGCTGGCTTCTGACAGCATCACAGAGTTGGCCACGGAGACCAGATCAGAGACAGGACACCCCAATATGGGGGAATATATCATGGCCCACCAGTCAGAGGACACTCTGGATAGTCAGAGACCTACTGGCGGAAGGAGGTGCCTTTGTGGGTGTGGTTGTGGGTTTGTTGTTTTGTCTCCTGTTCTCAGAATAGGTAGGAAAGGTGGTTTGTTAGTTTTGGAGTGGACTGTTTCTAGTAAGTCATTTGACAAGGCGAGTGTTTCTGTGTCTATATATCCCATTGTGTCCGTGGTTGTAGACATTAGAAAAGAAAATGCATCAAGGGATTTGTCCAGTCTACTAGAAAGCTTCCCAGCATTCATCCTGTGCAATTTATGAATGAACTGCAGCTTGCCTTATAAATGGGCAACACTCGCCATCTTCCTAAGTTCCTGTTTTCTTCCTGAATTCTGGCCACTCTCTAGAATACGCTCATGGTTTTGTGTCCAAGATATGTACCACCCCAAGCACTGTGACATGGCAATGTACTGGATAGCTGAAGGGAATGGCGAGTATCTCAGAAAACTCAGATATCAGTGTGACCAAGAAAGTCTCAGTGGAGAAACCCTGCTTTGGGCCTTTTGCTTCCCTGTCTGTTGCCCTGAATGTCAGGAAGGTCTTTGCCTCCGGCAACCCCTTTGTGAAGACTGAAGAAAACAGTTTTCAAATGGAAATAAATGGGTATCACCTGTGGTTCTTTGCTTAATTGCTTTGGAAAGGGATGTTTCTGAATCTGCATCTTGGCCCTGTGTGAGCCTGTGGCTTAGATTCTCAGCACCTGATGGATCTAAAGAAAGATCCCATGTGTGCATCCAAAACTAAAATGGCAAAAAGGGCAGTCATAGTGGATGAAGTCTCTTGCCTTCCTCCAGACAAAAGCTGAATAAAGATACTATAGAACTCAATAGCACAATCAATAACCTAGACGTAACCAACATATATAAAATATATCAACCATCATCAAGTGGATACACGTTCTTCTCAGCAGCACATTGATCCTACTCCAATATAGACCATATATTATGCAATAGGGAAACTCTTAGTAAATATAAAGGTATGGAGATAATACCATGCACCATATCTGATCATAATGGATTGAAACTTTAAATCAATGAAAAAAAAAGGAAGGAAAAATTCTACATCACATGGAAAATGCACAATATGTTACTGAATGATCAGTGGGTTACAGAAGACATAAAGGAGGAGATAAAAAAATTCTTAGAGACAAATGACAATAGAGACACAACATACCGGTTTGTATGGGACACAATGAAAGCCGTTTTAAGAGGGAAATTCATTTCTTGTAATTCTTTCCTCAAAAAAAGAAAAAAAACAACAACAAATAAATGAACTCACACTACACCTCAAAAACCTAGAAAAGGAAGAGCAAAACAACATCAAATGTAGTAGAAGACAAGAAATAATTGAAATTAGAGGAGAAATCAATGAAATTGGAACAAAAAATCTACATTGTAAAAATTGAAATAAATAAGAGTTGGTTCTTTGAAAAAATAAATATGTTCGACAGGCCCTTAGCCATGCTAACGAAGAGAAGAAGAGAGAGAACTCAAATTACTAACATATGGAATAAAGATGGAAATATCACAACACACACTACAGAAACACAGAAGATAATTAGAAAGTATTTTGAAACCCTATATTCCAATAAAATAGAAGATAAAGAAGATATCGATAAATTTCTTAAGTCATATGATCTGCCCAGATTGAGTCAGGAAGACACCCACAATTTAAATAGACCAATAACAAAGGAAGAAGACAACCAACCAAAAAGAGCCCTGGACCGGATAGGTATACAGTGGAGTTCTACAAAACCCTCAAAGAAGAATTAATACCAATACTTTTCAAGCAATTTCAAAAAATAGAAATAGAAGGAGTTCCTCCAAATTCATTCTATGAGGCCAACATCACCCTGATTCCAAAACCAGACAAAGACACTTCAAAGAAAGAAAACTACAGACCAATACCTCTAATAAACTTGGATGCAAAAATTCTCAATAAAATCATGGTGAATTGAATACAAAAGCATATCAAAATAATTGTGTTTCATGATCAAGTAGGATTCATCCCTGGGATGCAAGCCTGGATTAATTTATGGAAATCAATAAATGTAATCCACCACATCAATAGACTTAAAGACAAAAACCATATGATCATCTCGATAGATGTAGATAAAGCGTTTGACAAAGTACAGCATTCCTTTATGTTCAAAACACTATAAAAATTAGGGATAACAAGAACTTACCTCAACATGGTAAAAGCTATATATGCTAAACCTCAGGCTAGCATCATCCTAAATGGAGAAAAACTGAAGGCATTCCCTCTAAAATCTGGAACAAGACAGAGATGCCCTCTATCACCACTTCTATTCAGTTTAGTTCTTGAAATACTAGCCAGAGCAATTAGACAGACAAAAGAAATTAAAGGCATAAAAATAGAAAAAGAAGAACTTAAATATTCGCTATTTGAGGATGACATGATAATATATTTAACAAACCCTAAAGGGTATGCAAAGAAACTACTAGAGTTAATAAATGAATTCAGCAAAGTGAAAGTATATAAAATCAACAAGAAAAAATCAAAGGCATTCCTGTATATCAGCAACAAAACTTCTGAAATTGAAATGAGGAAAACGACTCCATTCACAATATCCTCATAGAAAATAAGATACTTGGGAATCAACCTAAAAAAAGAGGTGAAAGATTTATACAATGAAAGTTACATAACTCTAAAGAAAGAGATAGAAGAAGATGTTAGAAGATGGAAAAATGTACCCTGTTCATGTATAGGCAGAACTAACATCATCAAAATTGCGATATTACCCAAAGTTCTCTACAGGTTTAATGCAATGCCAATCAAAATCCCAATGGCATTTCTTGTAGAAATATATAAAGCAATCATGAATTTCATATGGAAAAACAATAGACACAGAATAGCAATAGCAATTCTAAGCAGGAAGTGTGAATCAGGATGTATAGCGATAACAGAGTTCAAACTGTACTACAAAGCAATAGTAACAAAAACAGCGTGGTACTGGTATCACAAAAGTCAGCTGGACCAATGGTACAGAATAGAGGACACAGAAACCAATCCACAAAAGTACAACTTTCTTATATTTGAAAAAGGGCCTAAAAGCTTGCAATGGAGGAAGGATAGCATCTTCAACAAGTGGTCCAGGGAAAATTGGAAATCCATATGCAACAAAATGAAAATGAATCCCTTTCTCTCGCCATGCACAAAAGTTAACTCTAAATGGATCAAGGAGCAAGATATAAAATCAGAGACACTGCATCTAATAGAAGAGAAATTTGGCTACGATGTACATACTGTGGGGTTGGGCTCCAAATTCCTTAATAGGACAGCCATAGCACAAGAGTTAATAACAAGAATCAACAAATGGGACTTACTTAAACTAAAAAGTTTTTTTTCGGAACAAGAGAAACAATAAGAGAGGTAAATAGAGAGCCTACATCTTGGGAACAAATTTTTACCCCTCACACTTCAGATAGAGCCCTAATATCTAGAATATACAAAGAACTCAAAAATTAAACAATAAGATAACAAATAAACCAATCCACAAATGGGCCAAGGACCTGAACAGAAACTTCACAGAGGAGGACATACAATCCATCAACAAGAACATGAAAAAATGCCCACCATCTCTAGCAGTTAGGGAAATTCAAGTCAAAACCACCCTAAGATACCATCTCACTCCAGTATGATTGGCAGCCATTATGAAATCAAACAACAATAAGTGTTGGCGAGGATGTGGGGAAAAGGGTACACTTGTACACTGCTGGTGGGACTGGAAAATGTTGAGGCCAATTTGGAAAGCAGTATGGAGATACCTGGGAAAGCAGGGAAAGGATCCACCATTTGACCCAGCTATCTCACTTCTCGGACTATTCCCTGAGGATCTTAAAAGAGCGCACTATAGGGATACTGCCACATCACTGATCATAGCGGCACAATTCATAATAGCTAAACTGTTGAACCAAACTAGATGACCTTCAATAGGCGAATGGATAAAAAAGGGGCATCTATACACAATGGAGTATTATGCAGCATTAAAAAATGACAAAAATCATTGAATTTGAAGGGAAATGGATGGCATTAGAACATATAATGCTAAGCAAAGCTAGCCAATCGTTAAAAAACAAATGCCAAATGTTTTCTTTGATATAAAGAGAGCAAATAAGAACAGAACAGGGAAGAAGAGCATGAGGAAAATATTAACACTAAATGGAGATGAGTGGGGGGAGAGAAAGGGAGAGAGAATGGAAAGCATATGGAAATGGTAGGAGACACTAAATGTTACACAAAATTCCATATAAGAGGTTGTGAGGGGAAAGGGGGGGAAACAAGGGAGAGAATTGAACAATAGCAGATGAGGTATAGAGGGTAGATGGTTGGAGAGGGGAGGGGGATAATAGGGGATAGGAAAGGTAGCAGAATACAACAATCACTAATATGCCATTATGTAAAAACGTGAGTGTGTAACTGATGTGATTCTGCGATTTGTATTGGGGTAAAAATGGGAGTTCATAACCCAAATGAGTCAAATGTATGAAAGATGATATAGCATGAGCTTTTGAACAACCAAAAAAAAAGAAAAAAAAAGGAATTTAATTTCCAATATTTGAGACATTTTACAACTTTATTTTTTAATAAAATTGGCTTTTATTTGTTATCTTACTTGCTGTTATCTGCCTTTCAGTTTGAAAAAACGATGTGCTGTAGCCATTCATCCATGTAGTATGTAACAGAAAATTTTCAGTGTCTCCATATAACCAGATTGGCAAGGCATCAAGGTTTCCCTCACAAACAAGATAAAGGCTTTTGCATAGGAAATTTAATATTCTGCAATACAATTTTTTTTTAACTTTCCAATTAAATTTCAATTTTTTTTAAAAAAAGAAGAAACTAAACCCCACAGTAAGAAGGCCTCAAAGTGGAGAAGTGGAGCAGTATTAATGGCAGGCCTATTTAATCACTCCTGGTTCACAGGAAGGGTGTCCAGGCCACCCTGACTTTAGGCAAATGAGGGGCAAGAAAGCTTATTTGGGCCACTGTCTTGGGCTGTGCCCCTCATGAAAAACTCCAGCCAGAGGTTATGAGGAGTGTCTATGTGGAAGAAGATGAGGACAATGTGGGAGTGTTTTGGTTTTAATTGTGGTCATTTGTGTGGCAGATGGAAGAGATGACTGGGTCCAACTGGGCTTGAACACTGGTGTGATTCCCCTTAGAGAATGAGTTCTGGAACTGACCTCAGATAAGTATTGCCATGAATTGTGTTGCGATTTCAGGAGGCCACACATGAGAGTCACCCTTTGAAACTGAGATCTAGGCCCAGGGTGGCTTTCCCAAGAGTACTGAGAATCTCAGCTAGGATATCACATGATTTTATTCTGAAAGACTTGGCACCCATAGTTGAGAGTCAAAACACACATGGACCTCACATTGTAGACCTCAATGGGCCTGGCTTCATGTGACCTTTTGGCCACTCTTTGGGAAGCCTTGCCTGTGAGTGTTCTCCAGATCTTTCATTGAAATGAGCTTCCTCAACATTTAATGGTCCCTGAATGAATTGAAACCCACAGTGCCTCCACCTTCATCCTTGAAATTTGTCTAGATCAATACCATGAATGTTTAGAAATTTTCATGACCAGATGGCACTGGAGAACCTTTTGATGTACTTTTGCTGATCATGAGTATACCAGACAGTGCCTTGATTGACTGGGCTTCATGAAAATGTTTAGAACAGAGATGCCAGAAAGTTGGAGACTGCAGAGTAGTGGGCCTAGAGCAGTGGTGGGAAGGTGTGTGATAAAACATCTGTGGTGGGGCCATGTGGATCTGCCATTGACTTTCAATTGTCTTGAGACAGACATGGTGCAGCCATCAGACCATTGTATATAAAGGCATCTTGTTATATGGAGAAGTTTCAGAGTAATGTTTAGAATCAGGTTGCTATGATCAAGGGGGCAAGCTATGTGGGATAGAAGCCTGGTTGGTGCATTCTACTGTAGACCAGGGTACACGTACCACACGTGACAGAACTCCCTCCAGCACTGTGTCCCAGTTGAACTCCTTGTATTTCGTGATGCCAATACCAAACTACCAGTGCAGCAGCAAGAAACACCACGAAAAGTGGAAGATGACCAAATGGTTTCACAGTCCACACGGAGAGACACTTAGCCCCCAGTGGCAATAGTTTACCTACAAAGAGAGAATTCAGCATTGCTGCCTCATGTTGATTGGAAAATAAGATGCCATGTCCTCCAGGTCACATAGATGCAGACCCAGCTTAGATGGTCTCACTATAAAGGAAGCGAAAGCTCCTGAAAACAACATATATTTCAAGTGCCCAACCTCAAAGGCAGTTTCTCAAGAAGTGTTTAGGCCAGCAGATCTTCATGTCTGTGGAGTATTTCCCATGTCACTTACTTTTGGAAACTCCTCTACCACCTCCAAGGTTGTGCACTCCTGAGCATTTTCGTTGCAGATATATATTTACAGATTTTCTAACTCTTCTCCTCTAATTGTGACTTACTTGGGGCAATGGTAATGTCAAGTCATTCTTCTATATGAGAGAAGGAAGATTTTTTTGTAGCACATATTTGCATACACATTGGATTCATTTTTCAATTTTTCATTCGAAATACTGAATCCTTGACACTAGTCCATACCCTTATAGACTCTGACTACTAATACTAATATGATGAGAAAAATAACCAAAACAGAATAGAAATGCAAGCAGTTCAGAAGAGGAATGGTGTGTAGTTGTACTTGCCTTTTGCATGATATAAGGTAGGAGTTATAAATCTAGTCAATTATTTGTTGAAATAATTCTCCATGTGTTTTTAAAGTTAAGAAATATGTGAATTTCTGTCTCTCTTTCTCTTTAGCCTATTAAGCACATGTATTTTTATATGCACAAATAGAATCCTACCTGGTTTCACACGTACATTCTTGTGAGGTGGCTGACTTGGCAGATACAAATTGTGAGAAGAGATCACTTCTCCTAAAGGCTGTTGGAACTAAAAATTCAACCCATGGGTCACCTTCCTAGATGAACAACATTATACATAATCCATGTTCAGTATAATGAATATTTTTTGATATGCAGATGAGTTATTTTTCATGATGAATTTCAATTGGCATATATATTGCTACATTATAATGTGTGTGTGTTTGTGTCTATATATATATAGTCTCCAGATTTTCAAAATATGAAATATAAGTGTCTTACTATACACTGCCTAAATTCATTCATGTTCCTGTATGGGGATATATAATCAATTTTTCACAAGATTATTCTTAGAAATATACATCCACTGAAATACATATTTGTTTCCTAGTACTGAAAACTAACTTCAGGGAATGGTGCTAAGAAATCCTAATATTTCTACAGTGACTCACCCAGTTTAACATCAATGCAAGTAGACACCTATGGGACATGATGTGTATTTTGAAGTTCATTTTTATTCAACACTGGTACATTACTATTTCTGCAGTTTATGGGCAATATAGGATATATCATTTCATCCACAATTTTACAAATTTATAGGCATTTGGTTCAATTTCAATCACTTCCTACTTGAGAAGACATGTATTCCTCCATGTTTCTTGACTGTTCTTTTCATGAGATTCTTTCCAAACACATTATTTTCGATTTCCATAATCACTTTTGAAACAAAACTCACACACTCTTCATAATAAACCGTAACACTAATATTATCATTAGATGTATAACTGTTCGGAATGAATGTATGTATATCAATGTAAGATTTCTTGTATATATTCAGATATCAATTCAATCCATTATTTAAATTTTGAACCAGTTATATTATTTATTCACAGTATGGTCTATTAAAGAATCATCTCTATATTCATAGACCCAGGGTATACCTATTTGTATCCCCAATACTAATTTATAAGCCTTTAAAATATTGCTTTCAAAAATAGTGGAAGAAATATTCTAGTCACCTGATATACATATGCATTTCATCACAGTAATATTCCTGACAAAAAATGCAAGTGTCACACTTATGATTGTACCAAAGCCTATATTGAAAGTGAGCATGTATTACTAACAACATCCATGTCCTGATTCACTAATGATCTCGAATATCATTCCTATTGGTGACTACATATTTGGTTCTTCCTAAGATTGTATATTCAAACTCAACCCTGTTAAAAATGTCTTATCCTATCACTCTCTTTGTACTTTGCCTGATTTCCTAATATCTCTATTGATATCTGCTTTCCTACACATTTTCCCCAGTTCATCACTGTGGCTGACTCTTCACATATGCTGAAATTTACATTCACTCTCTAACCAAAACCCTATATCTAAAGTCTTTTGATCCAACTCCTTGGTTCACTCAAATGGGTTCTTCAAATCCCTTCAGAGGGTAGCCAATAGGTGCTTGGGTTTTCTCATGACCCCAATTCTCATAAAGAATCTATACCCCACAGAGAGTAGGCCTCAAATTGGAGAAGTAGAGCACTATTAAAGGCACGCCTATTTGATCACCCCTCGTTCACAGGAAGGGTTTCCATGCCACCCTGACTTTAGGCAAATGAGTGGCAAGTGAGCTTATTTTGAACACTGTCTTGGGCTGCGCCCCTCATGGAAACCTCCAACCAGAGTTTATTATGACTGTCTATATGGAAGAAGATGAGGGCCATGTTGGAGTGTTTTGGTTTAATTGTGGTCATTTGTGTTACGGTTGGAAAAGATTCCAGGGTCAACCTGGGCTTTAACTCTTGTGTGATTCCCTTTAGAGACTGAGTTCTGGAACAGATCTCAGCGATGTATTGGCATGAATTGTGTTTGGAATTTAGGAGGCCACACATGAGAGTTGCCCTTGGAGACTGAGATCTAGGCCCAGGTTGGCTTTCCAAAGAGCACTGGGATTCTCAGCCAGGATATCACATGACTTTATTCAGAAAGACTTAGCAGCCATAGTTGAGAGTCAAAACACACATGGACCTCAATTGTAAACCTCAATGGGCCTGGCTTCATGTGACCTTTTGGCCACTCCTTGGGAAGCCTTGCCTGTGAGAGTTGTCCCGAGCTTTCATTGAAATGAGCTTCCTCACTATTTCATGGTTCCTGAATGAATTGAAACCCACAGTGCCTCCAACTTCCTCCTTGAAAATTGGCTAGATAAACACCATAAAATTTTTGATATTCCTATGAACAGGTGGCACTAGAAAATCTTTGGATGTCTGTTGCTGATCACGAGTATACCAGACAGTGCCCTGATTGACTGGGTTTCATGAAAATGTTGTAGAACAGAGATGCCAGAAAGTTGGAGCCTGCTGAGTAGTGGGCCTAGAGCAGTGGTTGGCAGGTGTATGATAAAACATCTGTCGTGGGGCCACATGGATCTTCCCTTGGCTTCCAAATGGATTGTGACTGACATGGTGCAGCCAGCAGACCCTTACAAATAAAGGGATCTTGTTATATGGAGAGGTTTCATGGCAATGTTCAGAATCAGGTTGCTATGGACATGGGTGCAAGCTTTTTGGGATAGAAGCCTGGTTGGTGCATTCTCCTGCAGACCCTCACTCACCACACATGAGAGTACTCCCTCTAGGACTGTGTCCCAGTTTATCTCCTTGTACTTCATGAAGCCAATACCAAACTCAGAGTACTGCAGTAAATAACACCACAAAAATTCGAGAATGACCAAATGGCTTCACAGACCACACGGTTAGACACTTAGACCCCAGTGGCCTCAGTTTACCTACAAAGAGAGAATTCAGAACTGCTGCCTCATGTTCAATAGAAAATAAGGAACCATGTCATCCAGGTCACATAGATGCTGACCCAGATTTGATGGTCTCACTACAAAGGAAGCTAAAGCTCCTGACAACAACAAATATTTCAAGGGCCCAAACTCAGAGGCAGTTTCTCAAAAATTTATTAGGCCACCAGAGCTCCATGTTTGTGGAGTGTTTATCCTTTCTTTTACATTTGGAAATTCCTCTACCACCTCCAAGGTTGTGAACTCCATTCATTTTTTTTCCAGATATATATTCACAGATTTTCAAACTATTCTCCACTAATTGTGTCTTACTTGTGGTGAAGGACATATCAAGGCATTGTTGTGGAGGACAGTGGGAAGATTTTTGTCTAGCATATATTTGTATACACATTAGATTCATTTTCCTATTTTCTATTTGAAATACTGAATTCCTGACAGTAAGCCGTACCCTAGTAGACTCTGACTGTTCCCGGGTGCCTATGGTTGGTATACCATTCTAACTTGTGAATGTGACACAGGAAGTAGGGGCAGCCTCCATGTCATGGAGCCATTGGAAGCAAATGTTAGAACAAAGTGGTTGCCAAGGCAGTGACCTCATTCAGTTCCTGAAGGAAGTGACCTACCTCACTTCCTTGGTGATGGAACCCTCTGAACTTGGGATCCAGGAAGCCAGGCACCAAGAGCCAGTCCCAGTCCCTTTCCCAGTGGGTTCACTTGTTTGGATTTACCAAGGACAGAGTCAGTCTTTCTTGTGGATCACTAAAGGCCAGGAAAGCTCTGAAGAGGGGCCTTTCCTGAGAAAGCAGGTAGTGACTCACCGATGGCTCCTGAAAACTTTAGAGAGTTGGTAAAGGAGACCAGATCTGAGACAGGACAGGCCATTTTGGGGGAACATAGTATGGCCTATCAGTCTGAGGACACTCTGGTTACTCACAGACCTATATGGGTAAAAGATATGCCTTTGTGGGTGTAGATGTGAGTTTATGGTTTTGTCTCATGTTCTGAGAATAGGTAGGAAAGGCAGTTTGTTTGGTTTGGAGTGGACTGTTTTTAATAAGTCATTTGACATGGTGAGTGATTCTATGTCTGTGTATCCCACTTTGTCGGTGGTTGAAGATATGAGAAAAGTGAATGCATCAATGCATGTGTCCTGACAAGTAGAAAGCATTCCAGCACACATCCTGCCCAATTTATGAATGGACTGTTGCTTGCCTTATCGATGGGCAACACCTACTATTTTCCTTAGTTCCTGTTTTCTTCCTGAATTCTGGCCATTCTCCAGAATAGGCTCATTTTTTTTTGTCCAAGATATGTACCACCTCCGAGCTCTGTGACATGGCCATTTACTGGATACCTGAAATGAATGGGGAGGATCTCAGAAAACTCAGATATCAGTGTGACCAGTAAAGTCTCAGTAGAGAAACCCTGCTTTGTGCCTTTTGCTTACCTACTGTTCTGTTGACCTGAATGTCAGGTAGGTCTTTGCCTCAGACCACCAGTTTGTGAAGCCTGAAGAAACTGCTTTCAAATGGAAATGAATGAGCATCACCCGTGGCTCTTAGATTAATTGCTTTAGAAAAGGATGTGTCTAAATCATCCTCTCGGCTCTGTGTGAGGCTGTGGCTTAGAATCTCAGCACCTGATGGATCTAAAGAAAGATCCCATGTGTGCATCCAAAACCAAAATGGCAAAAAGATCAGACATTGTGGATGAAGTCTCTTGCTTCCTCTGTTAGGCTCCTCACCTCCATCAAGTACGAATAGGGATCCTTTGGGTCTAATGAGTTCTTCAAAGACGAGAAAAGGTGCTTGGGTTTCACATGACTCCAAATCACATAAAGAATCTATACCTCACGTTCAGTAGGCCTCAAAAAGGAGAGAAAGAGCATTATTAATGGCAGGCCTATTTGATCAATCCTGGTTCACAGGAAGGGTGTCCAGGAAACCCAGACTTTAGGCAAATGAGGGGCAAGGGAACTTATTTTGGACACTGTCTTGGGCTTCGCCCCTTGTGGAAACCTCCAGCCAGACGTAATGATGAGTGTCTATATGGAAGAATATAAGGGCCATGTGGTAGTGTTTTGGTTTTAATTGAACATGTTAATAACACTAACCATACATTGTTCCATCAATTTAAGTATTCAGAAGAGCAGGGACAGATTTGTTCTTACAATACAGGAATGTAGGGGATCTTCAACCTGCTGAAAACCTCAAAGGTCAATGCAGAAATTATCCCTGGAGAAGATGTAGGCAGCTATGAAGGACCGGAGAGAGCAAAAGTAATCTTCCATGGAAAACAACCTGGTCAGGATGAAGGGTTGAGTCTGAATCAGACTCTCTATCCTTAACGTAGAGGAGATGGAGCAAACTGGGCCTGTGTGGAGAGCTGTTCCTGGGTACCTATGGTTGGTATACCATTCTAACTTTTGAAAGTGTCTCAGGAATTAGGGGCAGCCTCCATCTCATGGGACCCTTGGAAGCAAGTGTTAGGACAAAGTGGTTGCCACGGCAGTGACCTCATTCAGTTCCCGAAGAAATGACCTTCCTAACTTCCTTGGTGATGGAACTCTCTGAATTGGGATCCAAGTAGCCAGGCACCCAGAGCCAGTCCCAGTCACAGTTCCAGTGGGCTCACTTGTTGGATTTACCAAGGACAGCGTCAGTCATTCTTGGTACCTACTGATGTGAGGATGGCCAAATGCCAGGAGTGCTCTGAAGAGGGGCCTTTCCTGAGAAAGCAGGTAGTGGCTCAACACTGGCTCCTGACAACTTCACAGAGTTGGCCAAGGTGACCAGATCTGAGGCAGGACAGGCCATTTCGGGAGAACACAGTATGGCCCACAAGTCAGAGGACATTCCGGATAGTCACAGAACTACTTGGGGGAAGAAGTTGAATTTGTGAGTTCGGGTGGGGTTTGTGGTTTTGTCTCATGTTCTCAGAATAGGTAGGAAAGGAGGTTTGTTTGGTTTGGAATTATCTGATTCTTCTAAGTCCTTTGACAATGCGAGTTTTTCTATGTCTGTGTATCCCACTGTGTTAGTGGTTGTAGACATTAGAAAAGAGAATGCATCAATGGATGTGTCCTGTCTAGTAGAAAGCTTCCCAGCATTCATCCTGCCCAATTTATGAATGGACTGCGGCTTGCCTTATGGATGGGCAACACCTGCAATCTTCCTAAGTTCCTGATTTCTTACTCAATTCTGGTCACTCTCAAGAATAGACTCATGGTTGTGTGTCCAAGATATGTACCACCTCCAAGGTCTGTGAAATGGCCATGTACTGGATAGCTGAATGGAATGGCCGAACATCTCAGAAAACTCAGATAGCAGTGTGACCAGGAATATCTCAGTGGAGAAACCCTGCTTTGGGCCTTATGCATACATATTTTTCTGTTGCCCTGAATGTCAGGAAGGTGTTTTCCTCAGGCCAACACTTTTGGAAGCCTTAACAAAAGACTTTTCAATTGGAAATAAATGTGCATCTCCTGTGGCTCTTTGCTTAATTGCTTTGGAAAGGGATGTGTCTGAATCAGTCTCTTGGCCCTGTGTGAGGCTGTGGCTTAGATTCTATGCACCTTATGGTTCTAAAGAAAGATTCCATATGTGCATCCAAAACCAAAATGGCTAAAAGTAGAGTCATTGTGGATGAAGTCTCTTGCCTTCCTCTGGTAGGGCACTTACTTCCATCAAGGAAGAATAGGGATCCTTTGTGTCAAATGGGTTCTTCAAAGCTCTGCAGTGGCTTGCCCATAGTTCTTGTGTTTTCTCATGCGTCCAATTCCCAAAAAGAATTTAAACCCCTCAGTCAGTAGGCCTCAAATTGGAGAAGTGGAGCAGTATAAATGTCAGGCCTATTTGATCACTCCTGGTTCATAGGAAGGGTGTCCAGGCAAACGTGACTTTAGGCAAATGAGGGACAAGGAAGCTTATTTTGGACACTGTCTTGGGCTGTGCCCTCATGGAAACCTCCAGCCAGAGGTTATGATGAGTGTCTATATGGAAGAAGATGAGGGTCATGTGGGAGTGTTTAGGTTTTAATTTTGAGAGATTACTGGTTCAACCTGGGTTGAATTCTGGTGTGATTCCCCTTAGAGACTCAGTTCTTGAACTGACCTCAGAGAAGAATTGTGTTAAGATTTTCGGAGGCAACGCATGAGAGTCGCCATTGGAAGCTGAGATCTAGTCCCAGGGGGACTTTCCACAGTTCACTGGGAATCTCAGCCAGAGAATCACATAATTTTATTCTGAAAGACTTGGCAGCCACAATTGAGAGTCAAAACACACATGGACCTCACATTTTAGACCTCAATGGGCCTGGCTTCAAGTGACGTTTTGGCCACTATTTGGGAAGCCTTGCCTGTGAGAGTTCTCCAGAGCTTTCATTAAAATGAGATTCCTCACCATTTAATGGTTTCTGAATAATTGAAACCCACAATGCCTCCAACTTCATCCTTGAAAATGGTTACATAAATATCATGAAATTTTTAAAATTACCATGACCAGGTGGCACTGGAGAACCTTTGGATGTCCTGTTGCTGATGATGAGTATACCAGAGAGTGCCTAGATTGACTGGGTTTCTTTAACATGGTGTAGAACACAGATGCCAGTAAGTTGGAGTCTGCTGAGAAGTGGACCTAGAGCAGTGGTGGGCAGGTGTGTGATAAAACATCAGTGGTACGGCCATGAGGATCTACCATTGGATTCCAAATGCCTTGTGACTGACATGGTGCAGGCAGCAGACCCTTCTATGTAAAGGCATCTTGTTATATGCAGAGGTTTCAGGGCAATGTTCAGAATCAGGTTGCTATGGTCAAGGGGGAAAGCTATCTGGATAGAAGCCTGGTTGGTGCATTCTCCTGCAGACACTGACCCACCACACGTGACAGAACTCCCTCCAGCACTGTGTCCCAGATAAACTCCTTGTATTTCATGAAGCAAACACCAAACTCCCAGTGCAGCAGCAAGAAACACAACGAAAAGTGGATCATGACCAAATTGCTTCACAGTCCAAACGGGGAGACACTTAGCCCCCAGTGGCCACAGTTTACCTGCAAAGAGAGAAACCAGCACTGCTGCCTCATGTTCATTGAAAAATAAGATGCCATGTCCTCCAGGTCACATAGATGCAGACCCAGCTTTGATGGTCTCACTAGAAAGAAGCTAAAGCTCCTGAAAACAACACATATTTCAAGTGCCCAAACTCAGAGGCATTTCTCAAGAAGTCTTTAGGCCAGCAGAGCTCCATGTTTGTGGAGTGTTTATCCTGTCCCTTACTTTTGGAAACTCCTCTACCACCTCCAAGGTTGTGAATTTCTGAGGATTTTTCATTGAATATATGTATTCACACATTTTCTAATTCTTCTCCTCTAATTGTGTCTTTCTTGGTGCGAAGGTAATGTCAAGGCATTTTTCTGGATGAGAGTGGGAAGATTTTTGTGTAGCATATATTTACATACACATTGGATTCATTTTCCAAATTTCCATTAGAAATACTGAATCCATGACACTAACCACTACATTACTAGACTCTGACTACTAATCCTAATATGATGGAGAATAAAAACCCAAACAGAATAGAAATATAAGCAGTTCAGAGGATGCATGTTGTATAGTGGGACTTGCCTTTTGCATTATATAGGGTAGGAGTTATAAATCTAGTCAATTTTCTGTTGAAATATTTCTCCATGTATTTCTAAAGTTAACAAATATGTGAATACCTGACTCCCTTTCTCTGCAGCCTATTCAGCACATGTAATTTTATATGCACATATAGAATCCTACCTGGAATCACACGTACATTCTTGTGAGATGGCTCACTTGGCAGATACAAATTGTTAGAATAGTTCACTCTTCCTAAATGATGCTGGAACTGAAAATTCAACCAATGGGTGAGCTTCCTGGTTGAACAACTTTACACAAAAACCCATGTTCAGTAAAATAAATATTTCTGATCTGTGGATGATATATATTTCATGGTTAATTTCAATTGGCATATATATTCCTACTTTTTAAAGTCTGTTTGTGTGTGTGTGTGTATACATACTCTCCAGATTTTTCAAAATATGAAATATGTGTCTTATTATACACTCCCTAAAATAATTCATATTCATGTATGTGGATTTTTAATCAACTTTTCACTAGATTATTCCCAGGAATATTCACACACCTGAAAAACATATTTGTTTCCTCGTACTGAGAACTATCTTCAGTGAATGGTGCATACAAATCCTTGTATTTCTGCGGTAACTTACCCAGTTTAACATCAATGCAAATAGATTTCTATGGGACATGATGTGTATTTTGAAATTCATTTTTATTCAACACTGGTACATTGCAATTTCTTCCGTTTATGCACATCATAAAATATATATTTCATCTAGAAATTCGAAAATTAATAGGCATTTGTTTCATTTTCAATCACTTCCTGCTTCAGAACACATGTATAACTCCATGTTTCTTGACTGATCTTTTCATGAGGTTTCTTTTTCGATTTCCTTAATCATTTTTGAAGCAAAACTCACACACTCTTCATGATGAACCATAACCCTAATATTACCATTAGATGTATATTTGGTTTTAATGAATGTATATATATCAATATAAGATTTCCTCTATGTTTTCATTTATCAATTCAATCCATTATTCAAAGTTGGAACCAGTAATACTATTTATTCACAGTATGGTCTATTCATGCATTATCTCTATATTCATAGACACAGGGTACACCTATTTGTACCCCCAGTACTAACTTATACGTCTTCACAATATTGCTCCCAGAAATGGTGGAAGAAATACTCATGTCACCTGATCTACATGTACATGTTATCACAGTAATATTCTGGAAACAAAATGCAAAGGTCACAGTTATGATTGTACCAAAACCTAAATGAAAAGTGAGCATGGATTACTAAAAATATTCCTGTCCAGGTTGCTACCGCTCTCAAATGTCAATCCTATTGGTGACTATATATTTGTTTCCTCCTAAGATTATATATTCAACCTCAAGCCTGTTGAAAATGTGTAATCTTATCACTCACTTTATACTTTGCCTGATATCCTAATGTCTCTATTGATTTCTGCTTTCCTAAATATTTTCCCAGTTTATCATTTTGACTGACTCTTCACATGTGCTGACATTTAAATTCACTTTCTAACCGAAACCCAATTGCTAAAAACATTTCCTCCAAAACCTATAATCACTATTCTTTCTAAACCTACCGACACTTTTCCTAATCCTACCGACTATAGCTTTTTGACTGGATATTCTCGTGACATTCAATCATCCAAGGTACAAGGTCCTATGACATTGTATATGGATTTATTTAAGACATCTGTGCAGAAGGTAAGTCAAAGCTAAGTATCCCAATTAAAGGCCCAATGCCCTTCTGGGCTTCAAATTTTACCTAGATTTCTGTTTTCATACTTATATTTCACCTAAATATTCTTGTAAATATCGCACATTCCCAATACCATTATTCATCGCTCAGAATGATTCTTAATCCAAATCGAACCTGTTATTAAGCCTAACCAAACACTGTTCCCTCAATCTAACTTTACAGAAGAGCAGCGACAGAGTTGGTCTTACAATACAGGAATGTAGGGGATCTTCCAGATGCTGAGATCCTCAAAGTTTTAAGCAGAAACGATCCCTGGAGAAGACATAGGCAGCTATGAAGGACCTGAGAGAGCAAAAGTCATCTTCCATGGCAAACAACGTACTCAGGATGAAGCATTGTGTCTGAATCAGCCTCTCTTTTCTTAATGTAGAGAAGAGGGACCAAACCAGGCCTGTGTGGAGAGCAGTTCCCGGATTCCTATGGTTGATATACCATTCTAACTGTTGAAACTGTCTCGGGAAGTAGGGGCAGCCTCCACCTCATGGGAACCTTGCAATCACCTGTTTGGACAAAGTGGTTGCAAAGGCAGTAAACTCACTCAGTTCCTGAATGAAGCGACCTACCTCACTTCCTTGGTGAAGAAACTCCCTGACCTTGGGCTCCAGGAAGACAGAGAATACCAAGACCTTGTCACAGTTCCAGTCCCAGTGTTCTCCATTGTTTGGAAAAACCAAGGATAGACTAAGTATTCCTTGGTACCTACTGATATGAGGATTTCAAATGCCAGGAGAGCTCTGAAGAGGGGCCTTTCCTGAGAAAGCAGGTAGTGGTTCACCGCGACCAGATCTGAGACAGGACAGGCCTTTTGGGGGAACATAGTATGGCCCACCAGTCAGAGGACACTCCAGATAGTCACAGACCTACTTGAATGAAGGAGGTGCGTTTGCGCGTGTGTGTGTGATTTTGTGGTTTAGTCTCTTCTTATGAGAATAGGTAGGAAAGGCGGTTTGTTTGGTTTGGAGTGGACTGCTTCTAGTAAGTCGTTTGACAAGGCGATTTTTTGCATGTCTTTGTAACCCACTGTGTTCGTGGTTGTAGACCTTAGAAAAAAGAATGCATCAATGTGTCCTGTCTAGTAGAAATCTTCCCAGCATTCATCCTGCCCAATTTAGGAGTGGACTGCCCCTTGCCTTATGGATGGGCAACACCTGCAATCTTCCTAAGTTCCTGATTTCTTCCTCAATTCTGGTCACTCTCAAGAATAGGCTCATTGTTTTGTGTCCAAGATATGTACCACCTCCAATCTGAGTGACATGGCCATGTACAAGATAGATGAAGGGAATGGCGAGCATCTCAGAAAACTCTAATATCAGTGTGTCCAGGAAAGTCTCAGTGGATAAACCCTGCTTTGGGCCTTTTGCTATTGTTCTGTTGCCCTGAATGTCAGGAAAGTCTTTGCCTCAGGCCATCCCTTTGTGAATCCTGAAGAAAACAGTTTTCAAATGGAAATAAATGGGCATCAACTGTGGCTCTGTGCTTAATTGCTTTGGAAAGGGATGCGTCTGAATCAGCCTCTTGGTCCTATGTGAGGCTATAGCTTAGATTCTCAGCACCTGATGGATCTAAAGAAAGATCCCATGTGTGCATTCAAAACCAAAATGGCAAAAAGATCAGTAATTGTGGATGAAGTCTCTTGCCTTCCTCTGTAAGGTTCCTGACCTCCATCAAGTGAGATTAGGCATTCTTTGGGTCAAATGAGTTCTTCAAAGCCCTGTGGAGGCCATTAACAGGTGGCACTGGAGAACTCTTAAATGGTCTGTTGCTGATCATGAGTATACTAGCCAGGGCCTTTATTGACTGAGTTTCATAAAAATTATCTAGAACAGCGATGCCAATAAGTTGGAGCCTGCTGAGTAGTGGACCTAGAGCAGTAGTGTGTGATAAAATATCTGTGGTGGGACCATGTGGATCTGCTAATGACTTCCAAATGGCTTGTGACTGACGTGGTGCAGCCAGCAGACCCTTCTATGTAAAGGCATCTTGTATATGGAGAGGTTTCAGGGTAATGTTAAGAATCAGGTTGCTGAGGTTAAGGGGACAAGCTATCTGGTATTGAAGCCTGGTTGGTACATTCTCCTGCAGAACGTGACCCACAACACGTGACAGAACTTCCTCCAGCACTGTGTTCCAGTTGAACTCATTGTATTTCGTGAAGCAAATACCAATGTCCCAGTTCAGCAGCAAGAAACACCACAAAAGTTGGAGGATGAACAAATGGCTTCAGAGTCCACATGGGGTGACACTTTCCCCCAGTGGCCACAGTTTACATACAAAGAGAGAAATCAGCACTGCTGCCTCAGGATCATTGGAAAATAAGAAACCAAGATCTTCATGTCACATAGATACAGACCCAGCTTTGATGGTCTCACTAGAAAGGAAGCTAAAGCTTCTGACAAACACATATATTTCAAGTGCCCACCCTCAGAGGCAGTTTCTCAAGAAATCTTTTGGCCAACAGAGCTCCATGTTTGTGGAGTGTTTACCCTGTCCCTTACTTTTGGAAACTGCTCTACAACCTCCAAAATTGTGAACTCCTGAGCATATTCCACTACAGATATATATTCACAGATTTTCTACCTCTTCTCTTCTAATTGTGTCTTATTTGGGGTGAAGGTAATTTCAAGGCATTGTTGTGGATGAGAGTTGGGAGATTTTTTTGTAGCACATATTTGCATACACATTGGATTCATTTTCCAATTTTCCATTCGAAATACTGAATTCCTGACACTAACCCATAACCTACTAGAATCTGACTACTAATCCTAATATGATGGAGAACAATAACCCAAACAGAATAGAAATCCAAGAAGTTCAGAGGAGGCATGGTGTATAGTTGAACTTGCCTTTTGCATTATATAGTGTAGGAGTTATAAATCTAATCAATATTTTGTTGACATAGTTGTCCATGTGTTTTTAAATTTAACAAGTATTTGAATTCCTGTCTCCGTTTGTCTGTAGCCTATTCAGCACATGCATTTTTATATGCACATATAGAATCCTACCTGGTATCAAATGTACATTCTTGTGAGGTGGCTGACTTGGCAGATACAAATTATGAGAAGAGATCACTCCTCCTAAACGCTGTTGGAACTGAAAATTTAACCTAAGGGGGAGCTTCCTAGTTGAACAACATTATACACAAATCCATGTTCAGTAAATTAAATATTTTTGGATCTTTGGACGATATGTATTTCTACATCAATTTCAATTGGCATATATATTGCTACATTTCAATGTCTCTGTGTGTATATGTGTTTGTTTGTGTGTGTGTGTGTGTATATATATATATATATATATATATATATATATATATATATATATATACACTCTCCAAATTTTTAAAAATATGAAATACTTCTGTCTTCTTTTACACACCCTAAATTCATTCATATTCATGTATGTGGATTTATAATAAACTTTTCACAAGATTATTCTCAGAATTATTCATCCATGTGAAATACATATTTGTTTTCTAGTACTGACAAGTAACATCAGTGAATGGTGCATACAAATCCTAATATTTCTACAGTAACTGACCCAGTTTAACATCAATCCAAGTAGATTACTATGGGACATGATGTACATTTTGACGTTCATTTTTATTCAACACTGGTACTTTACTATTTCTTCAGTTTATTAACATCATAGGATATGTATTTCATCCACAAGTTAGCAAAATTATTTGCATTTGTGTCACTTTCAATCACTTTCTACTTCAGAACACATGCATTCCTCTATGTTTCTTGACTGGTCTTTTCATGAGACTTCTTTCCAAACACATTATTTTCCTTTTCCATTCTCACTTTTGAAGCAGATCTCACACACCTTTCATGATAGAATATAACCCTAATATTACCATTAGATGTATAACTCATTGGAATGAATGATTCTATATCAATATAAGATTTCTTATATATTTTCAGATATCAATTCTATCAATCCATTATTTGAAGTGGAATCAGTTATATTATTTATTCACAGTATTGTCAATTCATGAATTACTTCTATATTCATAGACACAGGGTACACCTCTTTGTATCCCCAATACTAATTTATTTTTTTTTATTTTGCATTCTTTCTTAAAGTATTTTTATATTATTTTCAACAACATTTGAAACAACAGGATTTTCTAAATAGACTTGTCTTTAGCATACCCAGATGAAAAAATATAATTCAATTTCATATCCCTTTGTGGGATAATGTGGGTTTTTTGTACTGAAAAAATGCTAGGAATATTAGAATATATGATCCGTTAGCCAACTTTGTTTGTTTGTTTTTTTGCTTTTGCAAAGCTAGGAATTGAACCCTAGTAGTAACTAGTAATTCTACTCATTCAGAAAAGTTAGTGTGTCATTTTATTGAAATAACCATACTGGATATAAAATAGATACACATGTGATACAATAGATTGCATGGTATATAAATTTGTATCTCAGTAAAGCTGTAATTAAAATAAAATTTAAAGTATTGAAATTCAGGCAAAGGATAGGAAAGATATTTGTGTCTGTTTTTCAGAAGTTTATTGTCATCCATTTAAAAAATCTTTTAAAAGAGATTGCATTTGAACAAAAGGTATTGTTTAGTGTGCTTTCTCTGTATTCTTAGTGGTTCTTCACTATTACTATTTTATTCACACCCTCTTAATTTCTTATTGTTGAGCCAATTCTGCATCTAAATGTAGTGGCAAGATATATTCAGGAGTCTGGTGCAATAGTGCATGCCTGAAATCCCAGCTACTAAGACCCTTTCTCAAAACAACAAAAAAGTAGTGGGGGTGGGGAGCATGGATGTAGTTTAGCCGTCAAGTGCTTTCCGAAGCATGTGGAGGCCCTGGGTTCTATCTGCAGCACGGCAAAAGCAAAACAAACAAAAGACGTATTCCAGAGATTTTGATTATTTCTGCAGGAGACATGCAGTCAAGACTAAGTAATTTGAAACAGGAGTGGCACAAGAAGTGGAAGATAAAGTATCAATTTTTTTTTCTTTTTTTTTTTTTTTTGGTTAGAATTAGTTCACTTTGCATTCCTTGCGTATGCGCCTCTACCTTTTTAACCACATTGGTAAAAGTTTGTGTAAGAATTGTTTGTTGGCATATCCTAGAGTGCTCAATTTATACGTCTTCAAAATATTGCTCCCAGAAATTGTGGAAGAAATACTCATGTCACCTGATCTACATATACATTTTATCACAGTAATATTCGGAACACAAAATGCAAAAGTCACACTTATGATTGTACCAAAGGCTAAATAGAAAGTGAACCTGTATTATTAAAAACATTCATGTCCAGGTTACCTAATACTCTCAAATGTCAATTCTATTGGTGACTACATATTTGTTTCTTCCTAAGATTATATATTGAAACTCAACCCTGTTGATAATGTCTAATCCTATCACTCACTTTATACTTTGCCTGATTTCCTAATGTCTCTATTGATATCTGCTTTCCTACATATTTTCCCCAGTTCATCATTGTGACTCATTCTTCACATGTGCTGACATTTACATTCATTCTCTAACCGAAACCCTATTACTAAAGAACTTTTGGTCCAAATCCTATACTCACTCTTCTTCCTAAACCTACGGACTATATTCCTAATCCTACTGACTATCCCTTTTTGACTGGATGTTCTCTTCTACATTCAATCATCCAAGTAAAGGTCGGTCGAGTGTCGGAAGAGGAGACCACCAAGAGTCTATCTCATGTAACAGCAAAGGGTTTATTGGGGGTCCAGCATGCTGGGGCTCAGAGTTCACTTGAAAAGAGTAGAGAGCCCTGAGAACAGCTTAAGCAGAGGTTAAAAACTTTCCCTTGCGAGTGCAGGGAGGGAAGTTTATTGATGTGTCAGGGCGAGTGGTCAATTTGCATGCAACCTGGTGAAGGAGTACATTCTGCAGTTTGACAGTTGGGGACAGCACATTCTGGGAACAAGATTGGTAAACATTTCTCAAGATTTCAACAGTGTTTTGTTAAGCGTACAGAAAAACAGGAAGTGACAACTACATATTTTATTAACCTTTCATTCGACACTTCTTTTTCTGGCTACTTTTAATCATAAAAATGATCATTGGGGGGTGTCACATTCTATGTCTGCTAGTGGGGTATTACCATTAGTTTAACTTGTCCAATTTGAGCTTGGAGAAAATAAATTACATGGTTGAGCAAGCAGGGTTTAATAGTTAGCAATAATATGAGGATTATTATTGGACCGGCCAGGGTTGATAAATGCGTAGTTAACCAGGGGAACTTTGTGAACCAAGATTCAAAACACCCTTTTTTGGCCTCTCTCTGTCGTTGACGCTCTTCAAGTCATCTTTTTAATTTACTCATAGATTTTTTTACAACTCCAATATGGTTGGCATAAAAACAACATTCTTCCATCAATGCAAAACAAAGGCCCTCTTCTCACATGAAGAGGAGTTCCAATCCTCGACTGTTCTGTAAAACAACTTCAGAGAGATAGGTTAAAGATTCCTGCAATGCTGTTATGGAGGTTTCTAATATCTTTAAGTTTTGGTCTATAGCTGCTTCTATTTGGGTCATTTGTTTTGTCCCATGGACCAAGGCAGTGGTTCTTGTGCCCACCCTTGCAGCAACATGTATTCCTAATAGGATCGCAAAAGTGAGTGATATATGTTCCCAGTGGAACTAGGTTTTATGCCCCCCCTATTTGATCTTCAAATGAACCTGTGTTGATAGAGCACTCTGGGAAACATTTGCACAATTACACAATTAATCACATCTGTTGACCACTTCATGAAAACATAAACAATGTTTTAAGTATATAGAATTATACTGTTGTAGGGACGGACAAGGCAAGGCACCTAAGATAGTACCAAAGACAGGAAAACAGTCCTATTTGTTTGCAACCAGATTCAGAGGGCATTACTTCTGTTGTAATCAATTAAATCCCCGGAACCCCAAGTTTAGGTACTTTCAGAATTTTGTACCCAACATATAAGGGAAGGGGCTCAGAAGTTCACAGTCTTAAGCAGTTCACAAAAAGCAGTTTGTATTCTGTTTTTTTTCTCTGTTGTGGGAAAGTTAACTTTTCAAGGACACCTGGGTGAGGGAGAGCATTATATTCCCTTTATTTTTTCCCCCTCCCAACTGTTACCATGGAGCCCAGTTGGTAACTTCTTTATCTTACAAATGTAGCCATCTCTGTGAAGCCTCAGCTCAAGGCCAAGGCCTTGTTCACATATTTTGTGAAAAACTAGTAAGGTGGTGTCTAGCTTAGGATTGCTGATTTTTTTAGCCAGTGGCCAAGTAGAATAGGGCAACACGAAAAGAGGAAGTTTATGTACTTAGAAATTTTTTATAGGGACTCTTTTTCTGAAAGTCCTAAATTCAGCTATGTTGAAGATTTCTGGAGAAGGTCAGTTAAGACATTTCTGTGGGCCTGGTACAGAGGGGGAAGACGGGGAAGGCGTGGCTGTGAGCAGCTCTGTGGATCTGAGAATGAGGTAGGAGAGATGTAAAAGAATAATGGGAAAGGGGTTTTGGATTTTTCTAGGAACAAATCTTGAGCAGTACAACAGGTAGAGCAGAGGGTAAGATGGGAGTTAGTATGCCCAAATGCCTGTGAGGGACTTTAAATACTTAGTAACCTGTTTTCAGTGATGACAAAGCAACTTTAAAGGCCATTTACATTACATCTTCGATAAGGGTCTGAGGGCTCTCCTCAGCTGGTTTGAGCTTTGTGTTAGCTAGTAAGAGGACCTGGTGGGACCTGGTGCAGGCAATGACAAGAGAAGAGAGGAGTGAGTGGGTTAAGGTGTACCTCAGTACCTGCTACCTTAACAAGGGGGCAATGGTCATAGTATGGGCGGAGGTTTGGGTTTTTGATCTAGTAATTGGAGGGGAGAAATCAGGTTGCTTAGGTGAGAGTAAGAGCAGAGAGTATGGAGCAGATGGCTGAGGGTGAGGATCTATTGGAGAAGCATAGTTCAGGATGTGAGCAAAGGAGGGAAAAGGCCTCCACATAGGGGAATCTCCTTTCACACTTTTGAGCACTTGCAAAAGTTAAAAAGGTCACGCAGAATTTGAGGATCTAGAGACCCCTCTGGGGGCTATCAATTTTGGTTATCTAATTGGATATGGCCAATGCTGTGTACAGAATTTGATGAGGAGTTTGGGTTCCATCAAGCAGTCCCTGAATGCTCACATCCCCATGACTTACAGAAGAAGTCGGCTTCCCCCCAACACAGCCGTGACTGTTTGTGGCTTTGATAGTCCGCCAGGCAAACATAGTAATCTAGGCTAGCCAAACTGCATCTGGCTCGCGTGTCCCTACATCCATAATATTTGTTTCCATTATCTATGGTAGAGAAGGGATTTAATGGAATTTTAGTGGGATCCACTTCATCAGGGATATCCCAATGGAAAAGACCTATAGCCAGCTGACAAATGTCTCTGTGGAGAGATGGCGACCATGTCCTTAAGTGGGCGGTATGCGAGATAGACCATACTTCTTGTCCAGTAAGATTTGTGATCAGCCATTGCTGCTGAATGGGCTGATGAGGGTTAGGACTACTGGTGGTCAAGGGGAGAGTCTATAGCCTTATTGACAAGGCAAATACACAATTTGAAAGGGTTACCTGTCTTTTACAGTTTCCAGCCAGAGTCTGGACAGGGCACAGGCTTGAGATGAGAGGTATGGATCCAGGAAGTGATTCTGTCTACCTTTACTTCTGTAGGTGTTATAAGTAGCACCTTCTATGGTCCCTTTCAGCGGGGTTCCATGGATGACACCTGATGTCGTCTAATGTAGACAAGTCTCTTTCTTGATATTGATGTTGATTCCCCTCGTCCCCGGGTTGGTAGGCAGTGGCCATCTGTCTTCACAGGTATTTGTGTGGTCCTGGCTGAAAGACAATATCTCTGACTTTTTAAATTAGTGGGAAGTAGAAAGATCCTTCTAGGGTCCATCCAAATCCAATGGTGAGCCATTCTGAGGCACAGAGAGTCTGCCAGGTCCAGCGTTTTTTCTAAAAAAGAAAGATTCTGATCCCTTAAGCAAACTTTGGTGCAGTGATCAAGGGTCAGAGACAGAGGCATTGAAGTGCTCTGTCCCATAATGAAAGATACACAAACAGTAAAAGCAACAACACACGACACAGACAAGACAAGACAATAAAGACAGGATATGGAAGTCCAACACTGAGACCAGGACTTAGTAGTTGGCAGTACCCGATCGGTTGGCAATAACGAATCTGAAACAAAATATCACTGAGTCATGGAGACTATTGTTCCTCAATTTTCTGAGTCCTCTATGACGTCACCCAGGGACTTGGCCTGTGGCTCTGTGACATGACTGTCAGCCATCGTTGGAGAGAGCTCACGCTCTTCATTGACATCCATTTTGCCAAGCCCTGACCTGAAACCTGACCAGAAAGAGGCACCTTACTTACCCTGAGAGGAGTTCGTTGGGGTCTCTTGTCCACCGCTGCCGGATCTCAGTGGAACCTCCATATGTAAAGGTCCGGTGACAATCGGGGGAAGAGACCACCAAGAGACTGTCTCATGCAAAAGCAAAGGGTTTATTGGGGGTCCAGCATGCTGGGGCTCAGAGCTCACTTGAATAGAGCAGAGAGCCCAGAGAACAGCTTAAGCAGAGCTAATATATTTTCTTTGGACAGGGCAGGGGGGTAAGTTTATTTATGGGTCCGGGCGAGTGAGCGGTTTGCGTGCAACCGGTTGAGGGAGTACATTCTGCAGTTTGGCAATTGGGGACAGCACATTCTGGGAATAAGATTAGCAAACAGTTCTCAATATTTCAAAAGTGTTTTGTTAAGCATACAGAAAAACAGGAAGTGACAAGTACTTATTTTATTAACCTTTCACTGCGAACTATACTTTGCCAGAATTCCTAATGTCTCTATTGTGTTTGTTAAAGTTCATTTTTATTCAAACCTGGTACGTTATTATTTCTTCAGTTCATGGACATCATAAGATATTTCCTTTCATTCACAAGTTCACAAATTTATAAACATTTGGTTCACTTCCAATCACTTCCTCCTTCGGAAGACATATGTTCCTCCATGTTTCTTGACTGGTCTTTTTACTAGACTTCTTTCTAAACATATTATTTTCGATTCCATAATCATTTTTGAGGCAAAACTCACACACTATTCATGATAAATGATAACCCTAACATTACAATTAGATATATAACTGGTTGGAATGAATGTATGTATATCAATATAAGATTTTCTATATATTTTCAGATATCAATACAATCCATTATTTAAATTTGGAACCAGTTATATAATTTATTCACAGTATGGTCTATTAATGCATCATCTCTATATTCATCAAAACAGGGTAAACCTAATAGTATCCCCAGTAGTAATTTATAAGTTTTCAAAATATTGCTCACAGAAATGGTGAAAGAAATACTCATGTCACCTTAGCTACATATACATATTATCACACTAATATTCTCGACACAAAATGCAAAGGTCACACAGAACAAAATTTAAGCTAAGTATCCCAATCAAGGGCCCAAAGTCCTTCTGGGCTTCAAATATTACCTAGATTTCTGTTTTCATACTTATATTTCACCTCCATGTTCTTGTAAATATCACAGGTTCCCAATATCATTATTCATCCAGCAAAATGATTCATAACCCAAATCGAACATGCTATTAACCCTAACCATTCTGTAAACTGAGATTGTTCACTCAATCTCACTTTACAGAAGAGCAGGGACAAAGTTAGTATTACAATACAGGAAGTTAGGAGATCTTCCACCTGCTGAGTACCTCAAAATCCATGCAGAAATGATCCCTGGAGAAGACGTAGGCAGCTATGAAGGACCTGAGACAGCAAAAGTCATCTTCCTTTGCAAACAACCCGATCAGGATGAAAGGATGTGTCTGAATCATCCTATCTCTTCTTAATGTAGGGAAGATGTATGAAACCAGGCATGTGTGGAGAGCTGTTCCCAGGTGCCTATGTTTCTATACCATTCTAACTTGTGAAAGTGTCACAGGAAATAGAGGCAGCCTCCTTTTCCTGAGACACTAGGAAGCAACTGTTAGGACAAAGTGGTCGCCAAGACAGTGGCCTCATTCATTTTCTGAAGAAAGTGACCTCACCTCACTTTTTTCATGATGGAACTCTCTGAATTTTGTGATCCAGGAAGCCAGGCACCAAGAGCCAGTACCAGTCCCAGTCCAAGTGGGCTCACTTGTTTGGATTTACCAAGTAAAGAGTCAGTCTTTCTTGGTACCTACTGATGTGAGGGTGGCCAAATGCCAAGAAAGCTTTGAAGAGGGTCCTTTCCTGAGAGGGCAGGAAATGGCTCACCACTGCCTCCTGAAAACTTCACAGAATTGGCCAAGGAGACCAGATCTGAGACAGGACCGGCCATTTCTGGGGAACATTCTATGGCCTACTAGTCAGAGGACACTCCGGATAGTCACAGACATACTTGGGGAAGGAGGTGACTTTGTGTGTGTGGATGTCAGTTTGTGGATTTGTCTCATATTCTGAGAATAGGTAAAAAAGGAGGTTTGTTTGGTTTGGAGTGGACTGTTTCTAGTAAGTCATCTGACAAGGAGACTGTTTCTATGTCTGTGTATCCCACTGTTTCCTTAGTTGTAGATATTAGAAAAGAAAATGGCTCAATGGGTGTGTCCTGTCTAGTAGAAAGCTTCACAGCATTCATCCTGCCCAATTAATGAATGGACTGAGGCTTGACTTATCCATGGGCAACACCTAGTATCATCCTAAGTTCTTGAATTCTTCCTGAATTCTGGCAACTCTCCAGAAAGGCTCATGGTTTTTTGTCCAAGATATGTACCACCTCCAAGCTCTGTGACATGGCCATGTACTAGTTAGCTGAAAGGAATGGCGAGCACACCAGAAAACTCAGATATTGGTGTGACCAGGAAAGTCTCTATGGTGAAACCTGGCTTAGGGCCTTTTGCTTAACTATTGTTCTGTTGCCCTGAATGTCAGGAACCTCTTTGCCTCAGGCCACCCCTTTATAAAGCCAGAAGAAAACAATTTTCAAATGGAAATGAATGGGCATCACCTGTGCCTCTTTGATGAATTGTTTTGGAAATGGTTATGTCTGAATCAGACTCTGGGCCGTGTGAGGCTGTGGCTTAAATTGTCAGCACCTCTTGCTGATCATGAGTGTACCAGACAGTGCCTTGATTGACTGGGATTTATGAAAATGGTGTAGAACAGAGATGCCATTAAGTTGGACCCTCCTGAGTAGTGGGCCCTGAGCTGTGGTGTGCAGGTGTGTGATAAATCATCTGTGGTTGCGCCATGTGGTTTTGCCATTGATTTCCAAATGGTTTGTCACTGACACGGTGCAGTGACCAGACACTTATATGTAAAGGTGTCTTGTTAAATGGATAGTTTTCAGGGCAATGTGCAGAATCAGGTTGCTATGGAGAAGGGGGCAAGTTATGTGGGAATGAAGCCTGGTTGGTGCATTCTCTTGTAGACCCTGAAAAACCACAAATGACAGAACTCCCTCCAGGACTGTGTTCCAGTTGAACTCCTTGTATTTTGTGAGGCAAATACCAAACTCTCAGTGCTGCAGCAGGAAACTCTACGAAAATGGAGGATGAACAAAAGGCTTCACAGTCCACACAGGGAGACACTTAGACCCCAGTGGCCACAGTTTACATACGAATAGAGAATTCAGCACTGCTGCCTCATGTGTATTGGAAAGCAAGAAAGAATGTCCTCCAGGTCACATAGATGCAGACCCAGCTTTGATGATCTCACTACAAAGGAAGCTAAAGCTACTGACAACATACATTTCAAGTGCCCATCCTCAGAGGCAGTTTCTCTAGAAGTCTTTAGGCCAGCAGACCTCCATGTTTGTGGAGTGTTTACCCTGTCCCTTACTTTGGGATACTCCTCTACCACCTCCAAGTTTGTGAACTCCTGAATATTTTCCATTCCAGATATGTATTTACAGATTTTCTAACTCTTCTCCTCTAATTGTTTCTTATATGGCGTGAAGGTAACGTCAAGGCATTGTTCTGGATGAGAGTGGGAAGATTTTTGTGTAGCACATATTTGCATACACATTGGATTCATTTTCCAATTTTCCATTCCAAAGACTGAATCCCTGACACTAACGCATACCCTACCAAACTCTGACTACTAATCCTAATATGATGAAGAAAAATAACCCAAACAGAATAGAAATACAAGCACTTCTGAAGAGGCATGGTGTATAGTTGGACTTGCCTTTTGCATGATAAAGTGTAGGTGTTATAAACCTAGTCAATTTTTCATTGAAATAGTTCTCCATGTGTTTTTTTTCCTTTAATATTTATTGTTGGTTCTACAAAACATTACATAGTTCTTGACATGTCATATTTCACACTTTGATTCAAGTAGGTTATGAACTTCCATTTTTCTTCGTATACAGATTGCAGTATCTCATCAGTTACACATCCACTGTTTTACATATTGCTATACTAGTGTCTGTTGTATTCTGCTGCCTTTCCTGTCCTCTACTATCTCCCATCCCCTCCCCTCCAATCCTCTCTCTCTACCCCATCTATTGTAATTCATTTCTTCCACTTGTTTTTGTCCCCTTTCACCTCACTTCATCTTGTATTTAATTTTGTATAACCATGAGGGTTTCCTTCCATTTCTATGTAATTTTCCTTCTCTTTCCTTTTCCCTCCCACCTCTCACCCCTGTTTAATATTAATCATCTTCTCATGCTCTTCCTCCCAACTCTGTTCTTAGTTACTCTCCTTATATCAAAGAAAACATTTGGCATTTGTTTTTTAGTGATTGGCTATCTTCACGTAGCATAATACGTTCTAATGCCATCCATTTCTCTGCAAATTGTATGATTTTGTCATTTTTTAATGCAGAGTAATACTCCATTGTGTATAAATGCCACATTTTTTTTAATCCATTCATCTATTGAAGGGCATCTAGGTTGGTTCCACAGTCTTCCTATTGTGAATTGTGCTGCTATGAACATAGATTTATCAGTGTCCCTGTAGCATGCACTTTTTGGGTCTATAGGGATTAGACCGAGAAGGGGAATTGCTGGGTCAAATGGCGGTTCCATTCCCAAGTTTCCAAGAAATCTCCATACTGCTTTCCAAATTTGCTGCACCAATTTGCAGTCCCACCAGCAATGTACAGGTGTACCCTTTTTCCCACATCCTCGCCAGCACTTGTTGTCGTTTGACTTCATAATGGCTGCCAAGCTTACTGCAGTGAGATGGTATCTTAGGGTGGGTTTGTTTTGCATTTCTCTGAATGCTCGAGATGGTGAGAATTTTTTGATGTACTTATTGATTGATTGTATGTCCTCCTCTGAGAAGTGTCTGTTCAGGTCCTTGGCCCATTTGTTGATTGGGTAATTCATTTGCTTATTGTTTAATTTTTTGAGTTCTTTGTATAACTCTGGATATTAGGGCTCTATCTGAAGTGTGAGGAGTAAAGATTTGTTCCCAGGATGTAGGCTCCCTTTTTACCTCTCTTATTGTTTCTTTTTCTGAGAAAAATCTATTTAGTTTGAGTAAGTCCTGTTTGTAGATTCTAATTATTAACTCTTATGCTATGGGTGACCTATTGAGGAATTTGGAGCCTGACCCCACAGTATGTAGATCATAGCCAAAGTTTTCTTCTATCAGATGCCGTGTCGCTGATTTGATATCAAGCTCCTTGATCCATTTTGAGTTAACTTTTGTGCATGGCGAGAGAAAGGGATTCAGTTTCATTTTCTTACATATGTAATTCCAGTTTTTCCAGCACCATTTGTTGAAGATGCTATCCTTCCTTCAGTTTATGCTTTTAGCTCCTTTATCAAATATAAGATTGCTGTAATTTTGTGGATTGATTTCTGTGTCCTCTATTCTGTACCATTGGTCCACCCGCCAGTTTTGGTACCAGTACCATGCTCTTTTTGTTACTATTGCTCCGTAGTATAGTTTGAGGACATGTATCGCTATACCGCCTGATTCACACTTCCTGCTTAGAGTTGTCTTTGCTATACTGGGTCTTGTATTATTCCATATGAATTTCATAATTGTTTTATCTATTTCTACAGGAAATGCCGTTGGGATTTTGATTGGCATTGCATTAAACCTATAGAGAACTTTTGGTAATATCGCCATTTTGATGATGTTAATTCTGCCTATCCATGAACAGGGTATATTTTTCCATCTTGTAAGATCTTCTTCTATTTCTCTCTTTAGGGTTCTGTAGTTTTCATTGTGTAAGTCTTTCACATCTTTTGTTACGTTGATAACCAAATATTTTATTTTATTTTTTTTGAGGATACTCTCAATGGAGTGGTTGTCCTCATTTCCATTTCAGAGGATTTGTTGCTGATATTCAGGAATGCTTTTGATTTATGATTGTTGATTTTATATCATGCCACTTTGCTGAATTCATTTATTATCTCTAATAGTTTCTTGTAGACCCTTTTGGGTCTACTAGGTATAGAATCATGTCATCTGCAAATAGTGATAATTTAAGTTCTTCTTTTCCTATTTTTATGCCTTTAATTTCTTTCATTTGTCTAATTGCTCTGGCCAGTGTTCGAGAACTATGTTGAACAGAAATCGTGAGAGAGGGCATCCCTGTCTTGTTCCAGATTTTAGAGGGAATGCCTTCAATTTTTTCTCAATTCAGAATGATACTAGCCTGAGGCTTAGCATAGATTGCTTTTACAATATTGAGGTATGTTCCTGTTATCCCAGTTTTTCTAGAGTTTTAAACATAAAGGGATGCTGTACTTTATTGAATGCTTTTTCTGCATCTATTGGGGTGATCATATGGTTCTTATTTTTAAGTCTATTGATGTGGTGAATAACATTTATTGATTTCCGTATATTGAACCAGCCTTGTATCCCAGGAATGAATCCTACTTGATCATGTTGCACAATTTTTTAAATATGTTTTTGTATCTGATTCGGCAGAATTTTATTGAGGATTTTTGCATCGAGGTTCATTAGAGAGATTGGTCTGTACATTTGTTTCTTTGAAGGGTCTTTGTCTGGTTTAGGAATCAGGGTGATATTGGCCTCCTCTGCTGTATACCCATTCGGTCCTGGGCTTTTCTTAGTTGGTAGTCTTTGGATGGTTTCTTCTATTTTCTCAATTGATATTGGTCTGCTTAGGTTGTCTATATCCTCCTGACTCAATCTGGGCAGATCATATGACTTAAGAAATTTATTGATGCCTTCACTATCTTCTAATATAATTTCTGATTATCTTCTGTATTTCAGAAGTGTCTGTTGTGATATTGCCTTTTTCATCCCTTATGATAGTAATTTGAGTTCCCTCTCTTCTTCTCTTCATTAACATGGCTAAGAGTCTGTCGATTTTATTAATTTTTCAACTTTTAGTATTTTCAATTTTTTCAATTGTTTCTTTTGTTTCGATTTCATTAATTTCAGCTCTGATTTTAATTATTTCTTGCCTTCTACTTCTTTTTCTGTTGTTTTGCTCTTCTTTTTCTAGGATTTTGAAATGAACTATGAGATCATTTATTTGTTGTTGTTTTTTTTTCTTTTTTTAAGAAAAGAACTCCAAGCAATGAATTTTCCACTTAGAACTGCTTTCAATGTGTCCCATAGATTCTGATATGTTTTTCTGTCTTTTTCATTTATGTCTAAGAATTTTTTTTATTTTTCTCCTTGATGTCTTCAATAACCCATTGATCATTCAGTACGTATTGTTCATTCTCCAAGTGATGCATGAATTTTCCTTCCTTCTTTTATTGTTGATTTTCAGTTTCATTCCATTACGATCAGATAAGATGCCTGGTATTATCTATACTCTATACTTATATTATACTTATATCTATACTCTATACTTATATTGTCTAAGAGTTGTTCTGTGACATAATATATGATCTATTTTTGAGAGGTATCCATGTGCTGCTGAGAAAACAGTGTAACTGCTTGATGTTGGGTGGTATATTCTATATATGTTAATTAAGTCTAGGTTATTAATTGTGTTATTGAGTTCTATAGTTTCCTAATTCAACTTTTGTTTGGAATATCTGTCCAGTAGTGAGAGAGGTGTGTTGAAATCTCCCATGATTATTGTATGGTGGTCTACCAGACTCTTGAACTTGAGAAGAGTTTGTTTGATTAACATAGCTGAACCATTGTTTGGGGCACATATATTTATGATTGTTATGTCTTGTTGGTGTATGGTTCCCTTGAGCAATATGTAGTGTCCCTCTTTATCCCTTTTGATTAACTTTGTCTTGAAATCTATTTTATTTGATATGAGTATGGACACTTCTGCTTGTTTCCGAAGTCAATATGTGTGATATGATTTCTCCCAACCTTTCACCTTTAGTCTATATATGTCTTTTCCTATCAAATGTGTCTCCTGTAGGCAGAAAATTTTTGGGTCTTCTTTCGTGATCCATTCTACTAGCCTGTGTCTCTTAATTGGTGAGTTTAAGGCATTAACATTTAGGGTTATTTTTGAAATATGGGTTGTTCTTCCAGCCATATTTGTTTATTTATGTTACTAAACATGGTTTGTATTTCTCTTTGATTATTTTTCGCCCCTTTACTGTACTACCTCCCACTGTTGGTTTTCATTGTTATTTTCCATTTCGTCTTCCTATAATGTTTTGCCAAGGATCTTTTGAAGAGATGGTTTTCTAGCTGCAAATTCTTTTAACTTTTGTTTATCGTGGAAGGTTTTAATTTCATCTTCCATCCTGAAGCTTAAAATCGCTGGATACACAATTCTTGGTTGGAACCCAATTTCTTTTAGTGATTGAAAAATGTTATTCCAGGATCTTCTAGCTTTCAGAGTCTGTGTTGAAAGATCAGCTGTTATCCTGATTGGTTTACCCCTAAATGTAATCTGCTTCCTTTCTCTTGTAGCTTTTAAAATTCTCTCTTTATTCTGTATGTTTGGCATCTTCATTATAATATGTCTCGGTGTTTATCTCTTATGATTTTGCACATTTGGCGTCCTGTAGGCTTCTAGGATTTGGGATTCTGTCTCATTCTTCATGTCTGGAAAGTTTTCTCATATTATTTCATTGAATAGATTGCTCAATCCTGTGGATTGGACCTGTATACCTTCCTGTATCCCAATTACTCTTTAGTTTGGTCTCTTCATGTTATCCCATATTTCTTGGAAGTTCTGCTCATGGTTTCTTAACAGTCTTGCTGAGCTTTCTATGTTCTTTTCAAGTTGAAATACTTTGTCTTCATTGTCTGATGTTCTATCTTCTAAGTGATCTATTCTGCTAGTAGTATTCTCAATTGAGTTTTTAAGTTGGTTTATTGCTTCCTGCATTTCTATGATTTCTGTTTGTGTGTTTTTTATAACCTCTATCTCCCTGTATAGTTGATCTTTTGCTTCTTGGATTTGTTTATGTAATTCATTGTCCAAGTGATCTTTCATTGTCTGATTTTGCTGTCTAATGTCTCCCTGGAGACTTCATATCATCTGAAGCAAGTATATCCTGATTCTTTATCTGACATTCCATATGCTGCAGATATTACCTCTTCTAATGTTGAGTTGACCTGCGTTGCTTGTGGTCCTTTCTTTCCTTGTCTTTCCCTACTGTTCACGTTTTTTTCGGCTTGGTGAAACTTTTGTGTTATTGAATTTTACCCCTAAATGTTTATATTGCTATTGTATTCTTGAAAAGTCTCCCTCACAGGCGTAAGCAGCGGTTCTGCCCCTCCTCCAATTGGGGCAATGTGCCTACCACACCAGCACGCCGCTGGGCCTGTTCTGCCTCTTGGTAGCTGGTCCGCCTACCTTGCAGGAGCGGGCAGTTGATCTACCCCTCTGCGGGTGCTGGTCCTGTTCAGCCAGTGGGTAACAGGTCCAGCTACCTTGCAGGCACAGGCGTCGGCTCTGCCCCTCCGCGCTCCGCTGGGCCTCTTCTGTCTGTGGGTTGCAGGGCTGTCTACATTGCAGGCGTGAGTGGCATCTCTGCCCCCCCCCCAAACCGGGGCGATGTGTCTACCACGCTGGTAGGTCGCTGGGTCTGTTCTGCCTCTGGGTGAGAGGTCTACCTGCTTTGCAGGCACGGGCAGCGGCTCGGCCCCTCCCCAAACCTGGTTATGTGTCTAGCACCCTGGCGGGGCCTAGCACCTGGTCTGTCGGTGTTCGCAGGTCCACCTACTTCGCAGGTGCGGGGGCCGGCTCTGCCCCTCTGAAGGCAGCTGGGCCGCTTCAGCTGGTGGGTCGCAGGTTCACCTATCTTGAAGTCGCAAGGGGTGTCTCTGCCCCTCCGCGGGTGTCTGGGCCTGTTCTGCCTGTGGGTCGCATGTCCGCGTTCCTTGCAGGCGTGCAGTGGCTCTGCCCAACCCCCAACCAGGGTGATGTGTCTTTCACGATGGCGGGCCGCTAGGCCTGTTCTACGGGTGGCTCGCAGGTCCGCCTACCTTACAGGCGCGGTTGGCGGCTCTGCCCCTCCCTTCTCCATGTGTTTCTAAAGTTAACAAATATGAGAATTCCTGTCTCCATTTCTCTGTACCCTATTCAGCACATGCATTTTTACATTCGCATATAGAATCCTACCTGGTATCACATGTACATACTTGTGAGGTTGCTGACTTTGCAAATACAAATTTTGAGAAGGGATCACTCCTCCTAAATGCTGTTGGAACTTACAATTCAAACTATGGGTGAGCTCCCTACTTGAACAACATTATACATAAATCGATGCTCAGAAAAATGAAGATTTTTGGATTTGTGGATGATATATAATTCATGATGTATTTCGATTGGCATATATATTGCTACTTTTTAATGTATACGTGTGTGTGTGTGTGTGTGTGTGTGCATATATATATGTATAAACTCTCCAGATTTTTCAAAATATGAAATGTATGTGTCTTATTATATACTCCCTAAATTCATTGATGTTCATGAATGTGGATTTATATTCAACTTTTCATAAGAATGTTCTCAGAAATATTAATCCACCTGAAATACATATTTGTTTCCTAATACTGAAAACTAACTTCAGTGAATGGTGCATACAAATCCTAATATTGCTATAGTAAATGACTCAGTTTAACGTCAATGCAAGTAGATTCCTATGGGACATGATATGTATTTTGACGTTCATTTTTATTCAAAACTGGTACATTAATATTTCTTCAGTTTTTGCACATAATAGAATACATATTTCATTCACAAATTCACAAATTTATTAGCATTTTTTTCACTTTCAATTACTTCCTGCTTCAGAACATATGTATTCCCCCAGGTTTCTTGACTGCTCTTTTAATGAGACTTCTTTCCAAGCACATTATTTTCAATTTCCATAATCATTTTAGAAGCAAAGCTCACACACACTTCATGATAAACCATAACAGTGATATTACCATTAGATGTATAACTGGTTGGAATGATTGTATGAATATCAATATAAGATTTCCAATATATATTCAGATATCAATTCAATCCATTATTTAAATTTGGAACCAGTTATATTATTTATTCACAGTATGGTCTATTCATGCATTATCTTTATATTCATATAACACAGAGTATACCTATTTGTACCCACAATACTAAATTATATGTCTTCAAAATATTCCTCCCAGAAATGGTGGAAGAAATACTCATGTCACCTGATCTATATATACATTAATCACAGTAATATTGTGGAAACAAAAAGCAAGGTCACACTTATGATTGTACCAAATCCTAAATGGAAAGTGAGCATGGATTAAAAAAAAAAAATCCATGTCCAGGTTGCCTAATGCTCTCAAAAGTGAATCCTATTGGTGACTACATATTTGTTTCTTCCTGAAATTACATATTCAACCTCAACCCTGTTGAAAATGTCTAATCCTATCACTCACTTTATACTTTGCCTGATTTCCTAATGTCTCTATTGAAATCTGATTTCCTGTATTTTTTCCCCAGTTCATCATTATGACTGACTCTTCACATGTGCTGACATTTACTTTCACTCTCTACCCAAAACCCTATTGCTAAAGATCTTTTGGTCCAAATGCTATACACACTCTTCATTCTAAATCTACCGAATATCTTCCTAATCCACCAACTATCCCTTTTGGACTGGATTTTCTCTTAGACATTCAATCATCCAAAAGACAAGGTCCTATGCCATTGTATATCAATTAATCTGAGACACCTGTGCAGAACATAATTCAAAACTAAGAATCCCAATAGTGGGGCCAATTCCCTTCTGTGCTTCAAAAATTACCTAGATTTCTTTTTTCATACTTATATTTCACCTATATATTCTTGAAAATATAGCAAAATTCCAATACCATTATTCATCCAAGAGAATGATTCCTAACCCAAATGGAAGCTGTTATTAACCTTAACCATACAATGTTTCCTCAATCTAACTTTACAGAAGAGGAGGGACAGAATTAGTCTTCCAATACAGGAGTGTAGGGGATCTTCCACCTGCTGAGAACCTCAAAGTTCCATGCAGAAATGATCCCTGGAGAAGATGTAGGCAGCTATGAAGGACCTGAGAGAGCAAAAGTCATCTTCCATGGCAAACAACCCGGTCAGGATGAAGGGATGTGTCAGAATAAGCCTCACTCTTCTTAATGTAGAGAAGATGGACCAAACCAGTCCAGTGTAGACAGCTGTTCCCGGCTGCCTATGGTTGATATACAATCCTCAGTTGTGAACGTATCACAGGAAATAGGGGCAGCCTCCATCTCATGGGAACCTTGGAAGCAAATTTTAGGACAAAGTGGTTTCCAAAGCAGTGACCTCATTCAGTTCACAAAGGAGGTGACCTTCCTCACTTCTTTGGTGATAGAACTCTCTGAACTTGGGATCCAGGAAGCCAGGCTACCAGAGGCAGTCCCAGTACCATTCCCAGTGGGCTCACTTATTTGGATTTACCAAGAACAGAGTCAGTCTTTCTTGGTACCTACTGATGTGAGAATGGCCAAATTTCAGGAGAGCTCAGAAGAGGGGCCTTTCCTGAGAAAGCAGGAAGTTGCTCACAGCTGGATCCTGACCACTTCACAGATTTGGCCAAAAAGACCAGATCTGAGACAGGACAGAACATTTCAGTGAACATAATAAGGCTCACAAGTCAGAGGACACTCCGGATAGTCACAGACCTCTTTGGGGGAAGGAGGTGCCTTTGTGGGTGTGGGTGTGAGTTTGTGGTTTGGTCTCATTTTCTGAGAATAGGTAAAAAAGGCGGTTGTTTGGTTTGGAGTGGACTGTTCCTAGTAAGTCGTTTCACAAAGTGAGTGTTTCTATGTCTGTGTATCCCACTGTGTCTGTGGTTGTAGACATTTGAAAAGAGAATTCATCAATGGATGTGTCCTGTTTAGTAGAAACCTACCCAGCATTCATTCTGCCCAATTCATGAATGGACTGTGGCTTCCCTTATGGATGGGCAACACCTACTAATTTCCTAAGTTCCTGTTTTCTTCCTGATTCTGGCCACTCTCCAGAATAGGCTCATGGTTTTGTGTCCAAGATATGTACCACCTCCAAGCTCTGTGACAAGGCCATGTAATGGATAGCTAAAGGGAATGGCTAGCATCTCAAAAAACTCAGATATCAGTGTGACCAGGAAAGCCTCAGTGGAGAAACTCTGCTTTGGGTTTTTTGCTAACCAATTCTTCTCTTCCCCTGAATGTGAGGAAGGTCTTGGCCTCAAGACACCGCTTTGTGAAGCCTGAAGAAAACAGTTTTAAAATGGAAATAAATGGGCATCACCTGTGGCTCTTTGTTAATTTCTTTGGAAATGGATGTGTCGGAATCAGTCTCTTGGCCCTGTGTGAGGCTGTGGCTTAGGTTCTCAGCACCTGATGCATCTAAAGAATGATCCCATGTGTGCATCCAAAACCAAAATGGGAAAAAGATCAGTAATTGTTGATGAAGTCTCTCGCCTTCCTCTCTTAGGTTCCTGACCACCATCAAGTGAGAATAGAGATCCTTTGAATCAAATGAGTTCTTCTAAGCCCTGCAAAGGCTATCCAATACATGCTTGTGTTTTCTCATGACTCCAAATCACATAAAGAATCTATACCTGACAGTCAGTAGGCCTCAAATTGGAGAAGCAGAGCAGTATTAAAGGAAGGCATTTTTGATCCCTTGTGGTTCACAGGAAGGGTGTACAGGCCACCTTGCCTTTAGGAAAATGACGGGCAAGCGAGGTTATTTGGACTCTGTGTTGGGCTGCGCCCCTCATGGAAACATCCAGCCAGAGGTTATGAGGAGTGTCTATATGGAAGAAGATGAGGGCCATGTGGGAGTGTTTTGGTTTTAATTGTGGTTATTTGTGTGGAAGTTGGAAGCGATGACTGGGTCCACCTGGGCTTGAATTCTGGTGTGATACCCTATAGAGACTGAGTCCTGGAACTGACCTCAGAGAAGTATTGCCATGAATTGTGTTGGGATATTAGGAGGCCACACATGAGAGTCACCATTGGAAACTGAGATCTATTCCCAGTGTGGCTTTCCACAGAGCACTGGGAATCTCAGCCAAGGTATCACATAATTTTATTCTGAAACACTTGGCAGCAATAGTAGAGAGTCAAAACACAAATGCACTTCACATTGTAGACCTCAATGGGCCTGGCTTCATGTGGCCTTTTGGCCACTCTTTGGGAAGTCTTGGCAGTGAGAGTTCTCCAGATCTTTCTTTGAAATGAGCTTCTAAACCATTTAATGGTTACCGAATTAAATGAAACACTCAGTGCCTCCAACTTCAACCTTGAAAGATGGGCTCGATAAATACCATGAAATTTTTGAAATTCCCATATCCAGGAGGCACTGGAGAACCATTGGATATCCTGTTGGTGATCATGAGTGTACCAGACAGTGCCTTGATTGGCTGGGTTTCACGAAAATGGTGTAGAACAGAGATTCCAGTAAGTTGGAGCCTGCTGAATAGTGGGCCTAGAGCAAAGGTGGGCATGTGTGAGATAAAACATCTCTGGTGCTTCCATGTGGATTTCCCAATGGCTTCCAAATGGCTTGTGACTGACATGGTGCAGCCAGCAGACCCTTATATGTAAATGATTCTTGTTATATGGGTAAGTTTCAGGGCAATGTTCAGAATCAGGTTCCTATGGTCAAGGGGTCAAGCTATGTTGGACAGAAGCCTGGTTTGTGCATTCTCCTGCAGACCCTGTCCCACCACACGTGACAGAACTCCCTCCAGCACTGTGTCCCAGGTGAACTCCTTGTATTTCGTGAAGCAAATACTGAACTCCCAGTGTAGCAGCAAAAAATATCACAAAAATTGGAGGATGATCAAATGGTTTCACAGTCCACATGAGGAGACACTTAGCCCCAAGTGGCCACAGTTGACCCCGAAAGAGAGAATTCAGCAATGCTGCCTCATGATCATTGGTAAATAAGAAAGCATCTCCTCCAGGTCACATAGATGCAGACCCAGCTTTTATGGTCTCACTACAAAAAAAGCTAAAGCTCCTGACAACAACATATATTTCAAGAGCCCAACATCAGAGCCAGTTTTTCCAGAAGCCTTTAGGCTAGCAGAGCTCCATGTTTTTGGAGTGTTTACATTGTCCCTTACTTTTGGAATCTCGCCTTCTACCTGCAAGTTTGTGAACTCCTGAGCATATTAAATTCCAGATATGTATTCACAGATTTTCTTACTCATCTCCTCTACATGTGTTACTTGGGACGAAGTTAAGGTCAAGGCATTGTTGTGGATGAGAGTCGGAAGATTTTGTGTAGCACATATTTGCATACACATTGGATTCATTTTCCAATTTTCCTTTCGAAATACTGAATCCCTGAAACTAACCCATACCCTACAAGACTCTGACAACTAATCCTAACGTTATGGAGAAAAATAACCCAAACAGAGCAGAAATACAAACATATCAGAGGAGGCATGGTGTACCATTGAATTAACTTTTCCATTATATAGGGAAGGAGTTTTAAATCTAGTCAATTTTTTGTTGAAAGAGTTGTCCATGTATTTTTAAACTTATCAAATATGTGAATTCCTGTCTCCCACATTTCTTTGTATCCTATTCAGCACATGTATTTTTATATGCACATATAGAATTGTACCTTGTATCACATATATATTCTTGTGAGGTGGCTGACTTGGCAGATACAAATTGTGAGAAAAGTTCACTCGTCCTAAACGCTGTTGGAACTGAAAACTCAACCTATGGGTGAGCTTCCTAGTTGAACAACATTATACATAAATCCATGTTCAGTAAAATGAATATTTTTGGATACGTGGATGATATATATTTCATGATGAATTTCGATTGGCATATATATTGCTAGTTTTTAATGTCTGTGTGTGTTTGTGTATATATATATATATATATATATATATATATATATATATATATATATATACTGTCAAGATTTTTCAAAATATGAAATATATGTGTATTTTGGCCACTCTTTGGGAAGCCTTACCTGTGAGAGTTCTCTAGAGCTTTCATTGAAATGATTTTCCTCAACATTTAATGGTTCCTGAATGAATTGAAACCCACAGTGCCTCCAAGTTCATCCTTGAAAAATGGCTCTATAAATACCATGAAATTCCCCTGACCAGGTGGCACTGGAGAACCTTTGGATGTCTTGTTGCTGATCATGAGTGTACCAGACAGTGCCTTGACTGACTCGATTTCATGAAAATTGTGCAGAACAGAGATGCCAGTAAGTTGGAGAGTGCTGAGATGTGGGCCCAGAGCTGTGGTGTGCAGGTGTATGATAAAACATCTGTGGTGGGGCCATTTGGGTCTGCCATTGACTTCCAAATGGCTTGTGGCTTACATGGTGCAGCTAGCCGACCCTTATCTGTAAAGGCATCTTGTTATATGTAAAGGTTTCAGGACAATGTTCAGAATCAGTTTGCTATGGATAATGTTGCAAGTTATGTGGGATAGAAGTCTGGTTGGTGAATTCTCCTGTAGACCCTGACCCTCCACACGTGACAGAACTCGCTCCAGCACTGTGTCCCAGTTGAACTCCTTGTATTTCATGAAGGAAAAACCAAAAGCCCAGTGCAGCAGCAAGAAACACCACGAAAATTGTAGGATGGCCAATTGGCTTCACAGTCAAGACGGGGAGACACTTACCCCTCCGTGGCCACAGTTTACCTTCAAAGGAAGAATTGAGCACTGCTGCCTCATGTTCTTTTGGAAAATAAGAAACCATGTCCTCCAGGTCAGATAAATGAAGACCCATCTTTGATGGTATCACTACAAAGGAAGCTAAAGCTCCTGACAACAACATATATTTCAAGTGCCCAACCTCAGAGGCAGTTTCTCAAGAAGTCTTTAGGCCAGCAGAGTTCCATGAATTTGGACTGTTTATCCTGTCCCTTAAGTTTGAAAACTCCTCTAAAATGCCGAAGCTTGTGAACTCCTGAGCATTTTCCATTCCAGATATGTATTCACAGATTTTCTAACTCTTGTCCTCTAATTGTGTCTTACTTGGGTGAAGGTAATGTCAAGGCATTGCTCTGAATGAGAGTGGAAAGTTTTTTTGTAGCGCATATTTGCATACACAATGGATTCATTTTCCTTTATTTCCATTTGAATTACTGAATCCATGACACTAACGCATACCCTACTAGACTCTGACTACTAATGCTAATATGATGGAGAAAAATAACCCAAACAGAATAGAAATACAAGCAGTTCAGAAGAGGCATGGTGTATAGTTGGACTTGCCTTTTGCATGATAAAGGGTAGTTGTTAAAAATCTGGTTAATTTTTAATTGATATAGTTCTCCATGTGTTTTGAAAGGTATCAAATATGTGAATTCCTGTCTCCCTTTCTCTGTTGCCTATTCAGCACATGTATTTTTATATGCACAAATAGAATCCTACCTGGTACCACACGTACATTATTGTGAGGTGGCCTACTTGGCAGATACAAATTGTGAGAAGAGATCACTCCTCCTAAACGCTGTAGGAACTGAAAATGCAACCTATGCGTGAGCTTCCTAGTTGAACAACATTACACATAAATCCATGTTAAGTAAAATAAATATTTTTGGATCTGTGTATGATATGTATTTCATGATGAATTTTGATTGGCATATATATTGCTACTTTTTAATATCTCTGTATGTGTTTTGTGAAAAATCTGCACTCTATAGATTATTCAAAATATGAAATATATGTGTCTTATTATACACTCCTTAAATTCATTCATGTTCATGTATGAGACCACGGCTCATGCAACAGCAAAAGACATTTATTGAGGATCCAATCCAGTATGCTAGGGCTCCGTGGTCACTTAAGAAGGGAGAGCAGCCCAGATCTCCGAGCTGAGGTTGAGCAGTGCTTAAGTACACTTTTTGGGGAGGGCGAGACTTTACATATATCACAGTATCTTTTAACAAATCATCATACACTGCGGGAAAATCAAACAACAAATCCTAAACATGATTAGTTCATTCATTGGTGGGAACATGTCAGGCAGGAGGGATAGGTCAGTTCTACAGCGGGGTACAGATTCAAATTGATTAGATTAGGCCCTGCGATGCATATGTGCCAAGCCACACAGGGTCCTAGGTTATTAAACAACCAGGCGATCAGGGGGAATATTTACTGGGCAGTCCAGAAATTGTCCTACAAGTAACAGGAATTTCAGATTTTTCATGTAGCATAGGAACTTAACAATACCTGGTCCTTTACATTTTAAATCAGGCCTTGAATCTTAGAAACTTTACAAACCCGGTCTTTTACACTTTAACTTTTACACTTTAATTTCAATTTCTTTTACCCTTAAAGATCACTCCTGGTTCACAAGAAGGGTGTCCAAGCCACCCTGACTTTAGGCAAATGAGGGTCAAGGGAGCTTATTTTGGACACTGTCTTGGGCTGTGCCCCTCATGGAAACCTCCAGCCATATGTTATGATGAGTGTCTTTATGGAAGAAGATGAGGGTCATGTAGGAGTGTTTTGGTTTTAATTGTGGTCATTTGTGTGGCGGTTGGAAGAGATGACTTGGTCCACCAGGGCTTGAACTCTGCTCTGATACTCCTTAGAGACTGAGTTCTGGAACTGACTTGAGAGAAGTATTGCCATGAATTGTTTTGGGATTATAGGAGGCCACACATGAGATTAGCCCTTGGAAACTGAGATCTAGGCCCAGGGTGGCTTTCCACCGAGCACTGGGAATCTCAGCCAGGGTAACACATGATTTCTTTACTGAAAGACTTGGAAGTCATAGTTGAGACTCAAAACACACATGTACCTCATATTGTAGACCTCAATGAGCCTGGCTTCATGTGAACTTTTGGGCACTCATTGGGAAGCCTTGCCTGTGAGAGTTCTTCAGAGCTTTCATTGAAATGAGCTTACTCACCATTTAATGGTTCCTGAATGAATTGAAACCCACAGTGCCTCCAACATCATCCTTGAAAAATGGCTATATAAATACCATGAAATTTTTGAAATTTCCATGACCAGGTGGCACTGGAGAAACTTTGGATGTCCTGTTGCTGATCATGTGTGTACCAGACAGTTCCTTGATTGACTGGTTGTCATGAAAATGGTATAGAACCGAGATGTCAGTAAGTTGGAGCCTGCTGATTATTGGGGCTAGAGCAGTGGACTATACGTTTGTGAATAAATATCTGTGGTGGGACCACGTGGATCTGGCTTTGGCTTCCAAAATACTTGTGATTGATATGGTGCAGGCAGCAGACCCTTATATGTAAAGGCATCTTGTTTTATTGAGAGGTTTCAGGGCAATGTTCAGAATCTGGTTGCTATAGTCAAGGGGAAAGCTATGTGGGATAGACCCATGTTTCGAACATTCTCCTGAAGACCCTGACCAATCACACGTGTCAGAGCTCCCTCCAGAATTGTGTCCCAGTTGAACTCCTTGTATTTCATTAAGCCAATTCCAAACTCCCAGTGCAGCAGTAAGAAACACCACAAAAATGGAGGATGACCAAATGGCTTCACAGACCACACGGGGAGACACTTAACTCCCAGTGGCCACAGTTTACCAAGAAAGAATTCAGAACTGCTGCCTCATGTTCATTAGAAAATAAGGAACCATTTCCTCCAGGTCACATAGATGCAGACCCACATTTGATGGTGTCACAATGAGGAAGCTAAATCTCCTGACAACTTCATATATTTCATGTTCCCAACCTGAGAGGCATTTTCTCAAGAAGTCTTAAGGCCAGCAGAGCTCCAAGTTTGTGGAGTGTTTAACCTCTCCTTACTTTTGGAAACTGCTCTACCACATCCAATGTTGTGAACTCCTGAACATTTTCAGTTCCACATATGTAATCACAGGTTTTTGAACTCCTCTCCACTAATTGTGTCTTACTTGGAGTGAAGTTAATGTAAAGGAATTTTTCTGGATGAGAGTGGCAAGATTTTTGTGTAGCACATATTTTCATACACATTAGATTTATTTTCCTATTTTCATTTGAAATACTGATCCCTGACACTAACACATACCCTAATAGACTCTGACTACTAATGCTAATATGATGGATAAAAAGAAAACTAACAGAATAGAAATACAGGCCTTTAATAGGAGGCAGGGTATATACTTGGAATTGCCTTCTGCTTTATCAAGGGTATGTGTTATAAATCTTGTCAAATTTTCATTGTAATATTTCTCCATGAGTTTTATATGTGTATATATATATATATATATATATATATATATATATATACTCTCTAGATTTTTCAAAATATGAAAAACATGTGTCTTATTAAACACTATCTAAATTCATTCATATTCATGTATGTGGATATAAAATCAACTTTTCATAAGATTATTCTCAGAAACATTCAACCACCTGAAATACATATTTGTTTCCTCGTCCTGAGAACTAACTTCAGTGATTCGTGCTTACAAACCCTAATATTTTTACAGTAACTGACACAGTTTATCATCAAAGCAAGTAGATTCCTATAGGACATGATGTGTATATTGATGTTCATTTTTATTCAACAATGGGACATTAAAATTTCTTCATTTTATGCACATCGTAGGATATATATTTCCTCCACAGGTTAGCAAATATATAGGCATTTGTTTCACTTTCAATCACTTCCTGCTTCAGAACACATGTATTCCTCCATGTTTCTTGACTGGTCTGTTCATGAGACTTCTATCCAAACACATTATTTTCGATTTCCTTTATCACTTTAGAAGCAAAACGGACACACACTTCATGATAAACCATCACTGTAATATCACCATTAGATGTATTACTGGTTGGAGTGAATGATTATATATCAATAAAAGATTTTTTATATATTTTCTGATATCAATTCAATACATTGTTTAAAGTGTAACAAGTTATATTATTTATTCACAGTATGGTCTATTCATGCATTATCTCTATATTCATAGACACAGGGTACACCTGGTTGTACCCCCAATACTAATCTATACATATTTGAAATTTTGCTCCCAGAAATGGTGGAAGAAATACTCATGTCACCTGATCTACATATGCATGTTATCACTGTAATATTCTGGACACAAAATGCAAAAGCTACACGTATGATTGTACCAAAGCCTAAAGGTAAACTGAACATGGATTACTAAAAACATCCCTGACCAGGTTGCCTAATGCTCTCAAATGTCAATACTATTGCTGGCTACATATTTGTTTCTTCCTAAGATTATATATTCAACCTCAAAACTGTTGAAAATGTTTAATTTTTTCACTCACTTGATACTTTTGCCTGATTTCCTAATGTCTCTATTGATATCTACTTTCCTAAATATTTTCCGCAGTTCAACATTGTGACTGACACTTCACATGTGCTGACATTGACATTCACTCTGTAACGGAAACACTATTGCTAAAGATCTTTGGTCCAAATCCTATACTCGCTCTTCTTCCGAAACATACTGACTATCTTCCTGATCCTATCGACTATCCCTTTTTGAGTAGATGTTCTCTACTACATTCAATCATCCAAGGTACAAGATCCTATGCCATTGTATATCGATTTTTCTGAAACATGTATCTAGAACGTAATTCAAAGCTACGTATCGCAATCAGTTGCCCAATGCATTTCTGAGCTTCAAATCTTACCTAGATTTCTGTTTTCATACTTATATTTTATCTCTATATTCCTATAAATATTGCAGGTTCCCAATACCATTATTCATCCCGCATAATGATTCCTTACCCAAATCAAACCTGTTATTAACCCTAACCATACACTGTTGCTTCAATCTAAAATTACAGAAGAGCAGGGACAGAGTTCGCCTTACAATACAGGAATGTAGGGTATCTTCCAACTGCTGAGAACCTCAAAGTTCGATGCAGAAATAATCCCTGGAGAAGATGTCAGCAGCTATGAAGGACCTGTGAGAGCAAAAGCCATCTTCAATGGCAAACAATCTAGACAGGAAAAAGGGATGTGTATGCATCAGCCTCTCTCTTTTTAATGTAGAGAAGAATGACCTAACCAGACCTGCATGGAGAGCTGTTCCCAGGTGCCTATTTTGATATACAATTGAAACTAGTCAAATTTTCAAAGGAAGTAGGGGCAGCCTCTATCTAACGGAACCCTTGGAAGCAACGGTTAGGGCAAAGTTGTTGCCAAGGCAGTGACCTCTTTCAGTTCCTGAAGGAAGTGTCCTACCTAACTTCCTTGGTGATGGAACATTCGGAAATTTTGATGCAAGAAGCCAGGCACCGAGAGCCAGTCCCAGTCCCTGTCCCAGTGGGCTCACTTGTTTGGATTTACCAAGTACAGATCAGACCTTCTTGGTACCTACTGATGTGAGGATGGCCAAATGTCAGTAGAGCTCTGAAGAGAAGCTTTTCCTGAGATAGCAGGTAGTGGCTAACGGTTGGCTCCTCAAAGCATCATAGAGTTGGCCAAGGAGACAAGATCTGAGACAGGAGAGGCCATTTTGTGGGGAACATAGTATGGCCCACCAGTCAGAAGACATTCCGGATAGTTACAGACCTACTTTTGGGAAGGAGGTGCCTTTGTGTGTGGGTGTGAGTTTGCGGTTTTGTCTCATGTTCTGAGAATAGGTAGGAAAGGTGGTTGGTTTGGTTTGGAGTCGACTGTTTCTAGTTAGTCTTTTGACAAGGCGACTTTCTATGTCTGTGTATCCACTGTGTCCGTGGTTTTAGACATTAGAAAAGAGAATGCATCAATGGAGGTGTCCTGTCTAGTAGAAAGCTTCCCAGAATTCATCCTGCTCAATTGATGAATGGACTGTGGTTTGCCTTATGGATCTTAAACACCTACTAACATCCTAAGTTCCTGTTTTCTTCCTGAATTCTGGCCACTCTCCAGAATAGGCTCATGATTTATTGTGCAAGATATGTACCACCTCCAAGCTCTGTGACATGTCCATGTTCTTGATAGCTGAAGGGAATGGGAACATCTCAGAAAACTCAGACATCAGTGTGAACAGTAAAGTCTCAGTGGAGAAACCCTGCTTTGGTCCATTTGCTTAACTATGGTACTATTGCCTTGAATGTCAGGAAGGTCTTTGCCTCAGGCCACCCTTTTGTGAAGCCTGAAGAAACAGTTTTCAAATGAAAATGAATGGGCATCTCCTGTGCCTCTTTGCTTAATTGCTTTGAAAAGGATGGTGTCTTAATCAGACACTAGGCCCTGTTTGAGGCTGTGGCTAAGATTCTCAGCTCCTGATAGATGTAAAGAAGATCCCATGTGTGCATCCAAAACCAAAATGGCAAAAAGATCAGTCATTGTAGATGAAGTCTCTTGCCTTCCTCTGATAGGTTCCGGAACTCCATCAAGTGAGAATAGGATTCCTATGGGTCAAATGAGTTATTCAAATCCTGCAGAAGTACTTGGGTTCTCTCATGATGCCAAATCACATAATGAATCTATACCTGACTGTCAGTAGGCCTCAAATTGGAGAAGCAGAGCAGCATTAACAGCAGGCCTATTTGATCACTCCTGGTTCAAAGGAAGGGTGTCCAGGCCACACTGAATTTAGACAAATGGGGGGCAAGGGTGCATATTTTGGACATTGTCTTTGGCTGTGCCCCTCATGGAAACCTCCAGCTAGAGTTTATGATGAGTGTCTATACGGCTGAAGATGAGGGCCATGTGGGAATGTTTTGGTTTTAATTGTGGTCATTTGTGTGGCGGTTGGAAGAGATGACAGGGTCCACATGGTCTTGAACTCAGGTGTGATTCCTCTTAGAGACTGAGTTCTGGAACTGACCTCAGAGAAGTATTGCCATTAATTGTGTTGGCATTGTAGGAGGCCACACATGAGAGTTGCCTTTGAAACCTGAGATCTAGGCCCAGGATGGCTTTCCTCAGAGAACTGAAAATCTCAGCAAGGATATCGCATAATTTTATTCTGAAAAACTTGACAGCCATAGTTAAGAGTCAAAAGACACATGGACCTCCCGTTGTAGACCTCCATAGGCCTTGCTTCATGTGACCTTTTGGCCAGTGTTTGGGAAGCCTTGCCTGTTAGAGTTCCTCAGAGCTTTCATTGAAATGAGCTTCCTCCCCATGTAATGGTTCCTTGAAGAATGGAAACCCCAAAGTGCCTCCAACTTCATTCTTGAAAAATGGATAGATAAATACCATGATATTTTTGAAATTCCCAATGACCAAGTGGCACTGGAGAACCATTGGATGTTCTGTTGCAGACAGTGGCTTGATTGTTGTGTTACAGACAGTGCCTTGATTGACTGGGTTTCATGAAAATGGTGCAGAACAGAGATGCCAGTAAGTTGGAGCCTGCTGAGTAGTGGGCCTAGAGCAGTGGTGGGCAGGTGTGTGATAATACAACTGTGGTGTCGCCATGTGGATCTGCCATTGGCTTCCAAATAGCTTGTGACTGACTTGGTACAGCCAGCAGACCATTATATGAAAAGGCATCTTGTTATATGGAGAGGTTTCAGGGCAATGTTCACAATCAAGTTGCTATGGTCAAGGGGGCAAGTTATGTGGGATAGAACCCTGGTTGGTGAATTCTCCTGCACACCCTGACCCAACACACGTGACAGAACTCCCTCCAGCCCTATATCCTAGTTGAACTCCTTGTATTTCATGAAGCAAATACCAACCTCCCATTGCAGCATCAAGAAACACCACAACCTCGCCAGCACTTGTTGTTGTTTGATTTCATAATGGCTGCCAATCTTACTGGAGTGAGAAAAGGGTTCTCTTGTACATTGCTGGTGGGGCTGCAAATTGGTGCGGCCAATTTGGAAAGCAGTATGGGGATTCCTGGGAAAGCTGGGAATGGAACCACCATTTGACCCAGCTATTGCCCTTCTCGGACTATTCCCTGAAGACCTAAAAAGAGCGTATTACAGGGATACTGCCACATCGATGTTCATAGCAGCACAATTTACAATAGCTAGATTGTGGAACCAACCCAGATGCCCTTCAATGGATGAATGGATTAAAAAAATGTGGCATCTATACACCATGGAGTATTACGCAGCACTAAAAAATGACAAAATCTTGGAATTTGCAGGGAAATGGATGGCACTAGAGCAGATTATGCTTAGTGAAGCTAGCCAATCCCTAAAAAACAAATACCAAATGTCATCTTTGATATAATGAGAGCAACTAAGAATAAAGCAGGGAGGAAGAGCAGGAAGAAAAGATTAACATTAAACAGAGACATGAGGTGGGAGGGAAAGGGAGAGAAAAGGGGAATTGCATAGAAACGGAGGGAGACCCTCATTGTTATACTAAATTACATATAAGAGGTTGTAAGTGGAATGGGAAAATAAACAAGGTGAGAAATGAATTACAGTAGAAGGGGTAGAGAGAGAAGATGGGAGGGGAGGGGAGGGGGGATAGTAGAGGATAGGAAAGGTAGCAGAATACAACAGTTACTATTATGGTATTATGTAAAAATGTGGATGTGTAACCCATGTGATTCTGCAATCTGTACTTGGGGCAAAAAAGGGAGTTCATAACTCACTTGAAGCTAATGTATGCTAATGTATGAAATATGATATGTCAAGAGCTTTTTAGGGTTTTGAACAACCAATAAAAAAATAAAATTAAAAAAAAAAGAAAGAAACACCACAAAAAGGGCAGGATGACCAAATGGCTTCACAGTCCACTCAGGGAGACAATAAGCTTCCAGTGGCCACAGTTTACCAACAAAGAGAGAAATCAACACTGGTACCACATGTTCAATGGAAAATAAGAAACGATGTCCTCCAGGTCACATAGATGCAGATCCAGGTTTGATGGTCTCACCAGAAATGAAGCTAAAGCTCCAGACAACAAGATATATTTCAAGTGTCCAAACTCAGAGGCAGGTTTACAAGAAGGCTATTGGCCAGCAGAGTTCCATGTTTGTGGAGTGTTTACACAGTCAATTACTTTTGGAAACTCCTCTACCACCTCCAAGGTTGTGAACTCCTGTGCATTTTCCATTCCAGATATGTATTCACAGATTTTCTAACTCTTCTCTTCGAATTGCATCTTACATGGGGTGAAGGTAATGTCAAAGGATTTATCTGGATGAGAGTGGGAAGACTTTTGTGTAGGACATATTTGCATACATATTGGATTCATTTTCCAATTTTCCATTTCAAATACTTTATCTCTGACACTAAACCACACCCTACTAGTCTCTGACTACTAATCCTAATATGAGGCAGAAAAATAACCCAAACATAATAGAAATACAAGCAGTTCAGAGGAGGCATGGTGTATAGTTGGACTTGCCTTTTGCATTTTAAAGGTTAGGGGTTATAAATCTAGACAATTTTTTGTTGCAATAGTTGTCCATGTGGTTTTAAAGATAACAAATATGTGAATTCTTGTCTCTCTTTCTCTGTAGCCTACTCAGCAAATATATTTTTATATACACATAGAGAATCCTACCTGGTACTACACGTACATTCTTGTGAGGTGGCTAACTTGGCAGATACAAATTGAGAGAAAAGATCACTCCTTCTAAATGTCGTTGGAACTGAAAATTCAACCTATGGGTGAGCTTCCTAGTTGAACAAAATTATACACAAATCCATGTTCAGTACAATGAATATTTTTGGATCTGTGGATGATATATATTTCATGGTGAATTTTGATTGGCATATATTGCTATTTTTAATGTCTCTGGGTGTGTCTGTGTGTGTGTATATATATATATATATATATATATATATATATATATATATATATATATATACACTCTCTCCTTCTATTTTTCAAAATATGAAATATATGTGTCTTATATACACTCCCTAATTTTATTCATGTTCATGAATGTGGATTTATAATCAACTTTTCACAAGATTATTCTCAAAAAATTTCATCCACCTGAAATACATATTTGTTTCCTAGTACTGAAAACTAACTTCAGTGAATGGTGCATACAAATCCTAATATTTCTATAGTAACTGACACAGTTTATCATCAATGCAAGTAGATGCCTATGGGACATGATGTGTTTATCGATGTTCATTTTTATTCAACACTGGGACATTACAATTTCTTCAGTTTATGCACATCATAGGATATATATTTCCTCCACAGGTTAGCAAATTTATAGGCATTTGTTTCACTTTCAATCACTTCCTGCTTTAGAACACATGGATTCCTCCATGTTTCTTGACTGATCTTTTCATGAGATTTCTTTCCAAACACATTATTTTCGAATTCCTTTATCACTTTTGAAGCAAAACGGACACACACTGCATGATAAATCATAACTATAATATCACTATTAGATGTATAACTGGTTGGAATGAATGATTTTATATTAATATAAGATTTCTTATATATTTTCAGATATCAATTCAATACATTTTGTAAAGTGGAACCAGTTATATTATCTATTCACAGTATGGTCTATTCATGCATTATCTCTATATTCATAGACACAGGTTACACCTCTTTGTACCCCCAATACTAATTTATACATCTTCAAAATATTGCTCCCAGAAATGGTGGAAGAAATACTCATGTCACCTGATCTACATATGCATGTTATCACAGTAGTATTCTGGACACAAAATGCAAAAGTCACACGTATGACTGTAACAAAGCCTAAAAGGAAACTGAACATGGATTACTAAAAACATCCATGTCCAGGTTGCCTAATGCTCTCAAATGATCATCCTGTTGGTGACTACATATTTGTTTCTTCCTAAGATTATATATTCAACCTCAATACCATTGAAAATGTCTAATTTTTTCACTCACTTTGTACTTTGCCTGATTTCCTAATGTCTCTATTGATATCTACTTTCCTACATATTTTCTCCAGTTCAACATTGTGACTGACCCTTCACATGTGCTGACATTGACATTCACTCTCTAACCGAAACCCTATTGCTTATGAACTTTGGTCCAAATCCTATACTCACTCTTCTTCCGAAACATACTGACTATGTTCCTGATCCTATCGACTATCCCTTTTTGAGTAGATGTTCTCTACTACATTCAATCATCCAAGGTACAAGATCCTATGCCATTGTATATCGATTTTTCTGAAACATGTATCTAGAACGTAATTCAAAGCTACGTATCACAATCAGTTGCCCAATGCATTTCTGAGCTTCAAATCTTACCTAGATTTCTGTTTTCATACTTATATTTCATCTCTATATTCCTATAAATATTGCAGGTTCCCAATACCATTATTCATCCCGCATAATGATTCCTTGCCCAAATCGAACCTGTTATTAACCCTAACCATACACTGTTGCTTCAATCTAAAATTACAAAAGAGCAGGGACAGAGTTCGCCTTACAATACAGGAATGTAGGGTATCTTCCAACTGCTGAGAACCTCAAAGTTCGATGCAGAAATGATCCCTGGAGAAGATGTAGACAGCTATGATGGATCTGAGAGAGCAAAATCCATCTTCATGGCAAACAACCTGAACAGGACGAAGGGATGTGTATGCATCAGCCTTTCTCTTCTTAATGTAGAGAAGATGGACCTAAGCAGGCCTGCGTGGAGAGCTGTTCCCAGGTGCCTATTTTGATATACCATTGTAACAAGTCAAATTGTCACACAAAGTAGGAGCAGCCTCCATCTCATGGAACCCTTGGAAGCAACGGTTAGGACAAAGTTGTTGCCAAGGCAGTGACCTCATTCAGTTCCTGAAGGAAGTGTCCTAGCTAACTTCCTTGGTGATGGAACTCTCTGAAATTGTGATGCAAGAAGCCAGGCACCGAGAGCCAGTCCCAGTCCCAGTCCCAGTGGGCTCACTTGTTTGTATTTACCAAGTACAGATTCAGACCTTCTTGGTACCTACTGATTTGAGGATGGCCAAATGCCAATTGAGCTCTGAAGAGAGGCCTTTCCTGAGATAGCAGGTAGTGGCTAACTGCAGGCTCCTCAAAGCATCACAGAGTTGGCCAAGGAGACAAAATCTGAGAGAGGAAAGGCCATTTCGAGAGGAACATAGTATGGCCCACCAGTCAGAGGACACTCCAGATAGTCACAGATCCACTTTTGGGAATGAGGTGACTTTATGTGTGTGGGTGTGAGTTTGTGGTTTTGTCTCATATTCTGCGAATAGGTAAAAAAGGTGGTTCGTTTGCTTTGGAGTCTACTGTTGATAGTAACTCTTTTGACAAGGCGAGTGTTTCTATGTCTGTGTATCCACTGTTTCCGTGGTTTTAGACATTAGAAAAGAGAATGCATCAATGGAGGTGTCCTGTCTAGTAGAAAGCTTCCCAGCATTCATCGTTCATAAGTGATGAATAGACTGTGGCTTGTCTTATGGATAGGAAACAACTACTAACTTCCTAAGTTCCGGTTTTCTTCCTGAATTCTGGCCACTCTCCAGAATGAGCTCATGATTTATTGTCCAAGATATGTACAACCTCCATGCTCTGTGACATGGCCATGTTCTTGATAGCTGAAGGGAATGGGAACATCTCAGATATTAGTGTGACCAGTAAAGTCTCATTGGAGAAACCCTGCTTTGGGCCATTTGCTTACCTATGGTTCTGTTGCCTTGAATGTCAGGAAGGTCTTTGTTTCAGGCCACCCCTTTTTGAAGCCTGAAGAAACAGTTTTCAAATGGAAATGAATGGGCATCACCTGTGGCTCATTGCTTAATTTCTTTGGAAAGGGATGTGTCTTAATCAGACACTAGGCCCTGGTTGAGGCTGTGGCTAAGATTCTCAGCTCCTGATAAATCTAAAGAAGATCCCATGTGTGCATCCAAAACCAAAATGGCAAAAGGATCAGTCATTGTGGATGAAGTCTCTTGCCTTCCTCTGTTAGGTTCCTGACGTCCATCAAGTGAGAATAGGATTCCTATAGGTCAAATGAGTTATTCAAAGTCCTGCATAAGTGCTTGGTTTCTCTCATGATGCCAAATCACATAAGCAATCTATACCTGACAGTCAGTAGGCCTCAAATTGGAGAAGCAGAGCAGTATTAATGGCACGCCTATTTGATCACTCTTGGTTCACAGAAAGGGTTTCCAGACCACCCTAAATTTAGACAAATGAGGGGCAATGGTGGATATTTTGGACACTGTCTTGGGCTGCATCCCTCATGGAAACCTCCAGCCAGAGTTTATGATGAGTGCCTATATGGATGAAGATGAGGGCCATGTGGGAATGTTTTGGTTTTAATTGTGGTCATTTGTGTGGCGGTTGGAAGAGATGACAGGGTCCACATGGGCTTGAACTCTGGTGTGATTCTCCTTGGAGACTGAGTTCTGGAACTGACCTCAGAGAAGTATTGCCATTAATTGTGTTGGCATTGTAGGAGGCCACACATGAGAGTTGCCCTTGAAACCTGAGATCTAGGCCCAGGATGGCTTTCCACAGAGAGCTGAAAATCTCAGCAAGGATATCACATGATTTTATTCTGAAAAACTTGGCAGCCATAGTTAGAGTCAAAAGACACATGGACCTCACGTTGTAGACCTCAATGGGCCTGGCTTCATGTGACCTTTTGGCCAGTGTTTGGGAAGCCTTGCCTGTTAGAGTTCCTCAGAGCTTTCATTGAAATGAGCTTCCTCCCCATGTAATGGTTCCTGGATGAATGGAAACCCCAAAGTGCCTCCAACTTCATTCTTGAAAAATGGAAAGATAAATACCATGAAATTTTTGAAATTCCCAATGACCAGATGGCACTGGAGAACCATTGGATGTCCTGTTGCTGATCATGAGTGTAACAGACAGTGCCTTGATTGACTGGGTTTCATGAAAATGGTGTAGAACAGAGATGCCAGTAAGTTGGAGCCTGCTGAGTAGTGGGCCTAGAGCAGTGGTAGGCAGGTGTGTGATAATACATCTGTGATGTGGCCATGTGGATCTGCCATTGGCGTCCAAATGGCTTGTGACTGACTTGATGCAGCCAGGAGACCATTATATGAAAAGGCATCTTGTTATATGCAGAGTTTTCAGGGCAATGTTCAGAATTAGGTTGCTATGGTCAAGGCGGCAAGCAATGTGGGATAGAAGCCCAGTTGGTGCATTCTCCTGCAGAGCCTGACCCACCACACGTTACAAGACTCCCTCATGCACTGTGTCCCAGTTGAACTCCTTGTATGTCATGAATCAAATACCAAACTCCCAGTGCAGCAGCAAAAAACACCACGAAAAGTGGAGGATGACCAAATGGCTTCAAAGTCCACACGGGGTGTCACTTTGCCCGAAGAGACCACAGTTTACCTACAAAGAGACTTCAGCACTGCTGCCTCATGTTCATTGGAAAATAAGAAACCATGTCCTCCAGGACACATAGATACTGACCCAGGTTTGATGGTCTCACTTCAAAGGAAGCTAAAGCTCCTGACAACAACATATATTTCAAATGCCCAAACTCAGAGGCAGTTTCTCAAGAAGTCTTTAGGCCAGCATAGCTCCATGATTGTGGAGTGTTTACACTGTCCCTTACTTTTGGAAACTCCTCTACCACCTCCAAGGTTGTGAACTCCTGAGCATTTTCCATTCCACATATGTATTCACAGATTTTCTAACTCTTCTTTTCTAATTGTGTTTTACCTGGGGCGAAGATAATTTCAAGGCATTTTTCTGGATGAGAGTGGGAATATTTTTTGTGGCACATATTTGCATACACATTGGATTTATTTTCCTATTTTCCATTTGAAGTACTGAAACCGTGACACTAACCCATACCCTACTTGTCTCTGACTACTAATCCTAATAAGATGGAGAAAAATAACCCAAACAGAATATAAATACAAGCAGTTCAGAGGAGGCATGGTGTATAGTTGGACATGGCTTTTGCATGACAAAATGTAGGTGCTATAAATCTAGTCGATTTAAATTGAAATAGTTCTCCATGTATTTTAAAATTTAACAAATATGTGAATTCCTCTCTCCCATTTTATGTAACCTATTGAGCACATCTATTTTTATATGCACATATAGAATACTACCTGGTATCACACATACGTTCTTGTGAGGTGTCTGACTTGACAGATACAAATGATGAGAAGTGATCACTCCACCTAAACGCTATGGGATTTGAAAATTCATCCTATGTGTGAGCCTCCTAGTTGAACAATATTATACATAAATCCATGTTCAGTAAATTGAATATTTTTCTATCTGTGTAAGATATATATATCACGGTGAATTTCGATTGGCATATATATTGCTACTTTTTAATGTCTCTCTCTCTCTCTGTGTGTATATATACACACTCCAGATTTTTTTAAAATATAAAATATATATGCCTTATTATACACTCCCTAAATTGTTTCATATTCATGTATGTGGATTTATAGTCAACATTTCAAAATGTTATTCTCTGAAATATTCATCCACCTGAAATACATATTTGCTTCCTAGTAATGAAAACTAACTTCAGTGAATGGTGCATACATATCCTAATATTTCTACAATAATTGACCCAGTTTCTCATTAATGCAAGTAGATTCATATGGGACATGATGTGTATTTTCATGTTCATTCTTATTCGCCACTGGTACATTACTATTTCTTCAGGTAATGCACATAATAGAGTATATATTTCATCCACAAGTTAGCAAAATTATGGGTATGTGTTTCACTTTCAATAATTTTCTGTTTCAGAACACATGTATTCCTCCATGTTTCTTGACTGGTCTTTTCATGAGACTTCTTACCAAACCCATTATTTTCGATTTCCATAATCCCTTTTGAAGCAAAACTCACACACCGTTCATGATAAACCATAACCCTAATATTACCATTAGATGTATAACTGGATGGAATGAATGATTGTATATCAATATAAGATTTCTTATATATTATCAGATATCAAATCAAACCATTATTTAAAGTGGAACCAGTTATATTATATATTCACAGTATAGTCTATTCATGCATTGTCTCTATATTCATAGACACAGGGTACACCTCATTGTAAACTCAATACTAATTTATACGTATTCAAATTATGGCTCCCAGAAATGGTGGAAGAAATATTCATGTCACCTGATCTACATATACAATTTAACCCAGTAATATTCTGGACACAAAAAGAAAAGGTCACACTTATGTTTCTACCAAAGCCTAAATGTAAAGTTAACATGGATTACTAAAAACATCCATGTCCAGGTTGCCTATCCTCTCAAAAGTCAATCCTATTTGTGACAATATATTTGTTTCTTCCTAAGATAATATATCCAACATCAACCCTGTTGAAAATGCCTAATTCTATCACACACTTTATACTTTGCCTGATTTCGTAATGTCTCTATTGATATCTGCTTTCCTACATATTTTCCCCAGTTCATCATTGTGATGGTTCATATGTGCTCACATTTACATTCACTCTCTAGCCAAAACCCTATTGCTAAAGAACTTTTGTTCCAAATCGTATACTCACTCTCCTTCCTAAACATACCGACTATCTTCCTAATCCTACCGACTATCCCTTTTTGACTGGATGTTCTCTTCTACATTCAATCATCCAAGTAATGTTCAGGTGAGCGTCGGAGGAAGAGACCACCAAGAGACTGTCTCATGGAACAGCAAAGGGTTTATTGGGGGTCCAGCATGCTGGGGCTCAGAGCTCCCTTGAATCGAGCAGAGAGCCCTGAGGACATCTTAAGCAGAGCTTATGTGTTTTCCTTGTAGAGGGCAGGGAGGGAAGTTTATTGATGGGTCAGGGCGAGTGGGCAGTTTGCATGCAACCGGGAGAGGGAGTACATTATATATTTTGGAAGTTGGAGACAGCACATTCTGGGAACAAGATTAGCAAACAGTTCTCAAAATTTCAACAGTGTTTTGTTAAGCATACAGAAAAAGAGGAAGTGACAAGTACCATTTTATTAACCTTTCATTCCCCACGTCTTCTTCTGGCTACTTTTAATCATAAAAGTGATCATTGGAGTGGTGTCACATTCTATGTCTGCTAGTGGGGTATTACCATAAGTTTAACTTCTCTAATTTGAGCTTGGAGAAATGAAAATACATGGTTGAGCAAACAGGGTTTTATAGTTAGCAAGAATGTGAGTATTATTATTGGACTGGCCAAGGTTGATAAACGTATAGTTAACCAGGGGGACTGTGTGAACCAAGACTCAAACCACCCTTTTTGGGCCTATCTCTTTCGTTGACACTCTTCAAGGCATCCTTTTATTTTACTCATAAATTTTTTACAACTCCAGTATTGTTGCCATAAAAATAACATTCTTCCCTCAATGCAGCACAAAGGCACCATTCTCTCATGAAGAGGAGGTCCAACCCTCGATTGTTGTATGAAACAACATCAGAGAGAGAGGTTAAAGATTCCCACAAAGCTGTGATGGAGGTTTCTAATATCTTTAAGTTTTGGTCTATTGCTGCTTCTAATTGGGTATTTTGCTGTGTACCATGGACCAAGGCAGTGGTTCCTGTGACCTCCCCTGCAGCAACTCGTATTCCTAATAGGATGGCTGAAGTGAGGGATATATGTTCCCTGTGGAACCGGGTTGTATGCCCCCCTGTTTGATCTTCAAATGAACCTGCATCATGATAGAGCACTCTGGGTAACCTCTGCACCATTACACATTTAATCACCACTGTTGACCATTTAATGAAAACATAAAAATGTTTAAGTATATAGAATTATACTGTTGTAGGAACAGTCAAGACAAGGCACCTAAGATAGCACCAAAGCTAGGGAAACAGTCCTATTTGCTTGCAAACGGATACAGAGGGCATTGCTTCTGTTGTAATCAATTAATCCCATGAACCCCAAGTTTAGGAAGTTTCAGAATTTTGTACCCAACATGTAAGGGAATATGCTCAGAAGTTCGCAGTCAGCAGAAATTCACAAAAAGCAGTTTTTTTATGTTTTTTTCCTCTGTTCTGAGCAAATTAACTTTTCAAGGACACCTGGGAGGTGGAGAGATATTTCATCCCTTTCTTTTTTCCGCTTGCCAGCTATTACCATGGAGCCAGTTGGTAACTTCTTTATCATAGAAATGTAGCCATCTCTTTGAAGCCCCAGCTCAAAGTCAGAGGCCTTGTTCACATATTTTGTGAAAAACTAGTAAGGGGGTGTCTAGCTTACAAGTACTGATTGTTTTAGCCAGTGGCCAAGTAGAACAGGGCCACATGAAAACAGGAAGTTTGTCTACACTGAACTCTTTTATAGGGACTCTTTTGCTGAACGTCCTAAAGTCAGCCATGGTGAAGACATCTGGAGAAGATCAGTTAAGACTTTTCTGTGGGTGTGGAACAGAGGGGAAAGAGAGGGAAGGCGGGACTTAGAGCAGTTCCGAGGATCTGAGAATGAGTACGGAGAGATGTAAAAGAATAATGGGAAAGGGGTTTGGGATTTTCTAGCAACAAAAACTTGAGCAGTAGAACAGGTAGAAAAGAGGGGAAGATGGGAGTGTGTATCCAAAAAGCCTGTGAGGGACTTTAAATTCTTAGTAACCTGTTTTCAGTGATGACAAAGCAACTTTAAAGACCATTTTTATTACATCTTGGATAGGGGTCTTCTCAGCTATTTTGAGCTTTAGGTTAGCTGGTAAAAGGACCTGGTGAAACCCCGTATGGGTGCTGACAGGAGAAGAGAGGAGTGAGTGGGTAGAGTGGTAACTAAGTACCTGCTACCTCAGCAAGGGGGCAATGGTCTGAGAACCGGCGGATGTTTGGGTTGTTGATCTAGTAACGGGATGAGAGAAATCAGGTTGTTGAGGTGGGAGTGACAGCAGAGAGACTAGAGCAGAAGGCTGAGGGTGAGGATCTATTGGAGAAGCATAGTTCAGGATGTGAGCGAAGGACGGAAAAGGCCTCCACATAGGGGAATCTCTTTTCACGCCTTTGAGCCCTTCCCAAAGTTAAAAAGGTTCCACAGAATTTGAGGATCTAGAGACCCCTCTGGGTGCCATCGATTTAGGTTATCTTATTGGTAATATGGCCAATGCTGTGTACTGAATTTGATTAGGAGTTTGGGTTCCATCGTGCAGCCCCTGTATGCTCACATCCCCTTGATTACAGAAGAAGTCGGCTTTTCCCACACACAGCCATGGCTGTTTGTGGCTTTGATAGTTCACCGGGCAAACATAGTAATCTAGGCTAGCCGACCTGCATCTGGCTCACGTGTCCCTACATCCATAATGTTTGTTTCCATTACATATGATACGGAAGGGATTTAATGGAATTTTAGTGGGATCCTCTTCTTCAGGGATATCTGAATAGGAAAGACATATAGCCAGCTGACAAATGTCTGGGTGGAGAGATGGCCACCAGGTCCCTAAGGGGGCTGTATGCAAGATTGATTAAACTTCTTGTCCAGTAGGATTTGTGATCAGCCATCGCTGCTGAAAGGGGTGATGAGGGTTAGAAATACTGGTGGTCAAGGGGAGAGTCTATAGCCTTATCCACACGGCGAATGTGCAATTTGAAAGGGTTACCAGTCTTTTCCAGTTTCCAGCCAATTCCAGTTTCCAGTCAATGTCTGGACAGGGCGCAGGCTTGAGATGAGAGGCATGCATCCAGGAAGTGATTCCATCTACCTTTACCACTGTAGGTGTTATAAGTAGCACCTGGAATGGTCCTTTCCAGCGGGGTTCCAGCGATGTCACCTGATGTCGTCTTACGAAGACAAAGTCTCTTACTTGATATCGATGTGGAGTCCCCTCGTCCCCAGTTTGGTAGGCAGTGGCCAGCTGTTTTCACAGGTGTCACTGAATTCTTTCAAGTGCTTTAAGTCTGTCAAGCAAGCTGGTGTGGAAGGGATTGTAAGGTCTTAGAGTTGGTGTTAGGTCCCTTACTGGAGGAGGGGCACCATAGAGAATTTCATAGGGGGTGAGGTTACACTAAAATCAGAGTGAGTATTTTCTTCATTTAACAGTGCATAAGGCAGGAGCATAGTACAATCTTTTATTCCGGTCTCTAAGCTTAATTTTGTTAAGGTCTGTTTAATGGTTTGGTTCATTCTTTCAACCTGTCCTAAACTCTGGGGTCTATAAGCACAATGTAACTTCCAATTAATCCCCAGGGTCCTGGCTAACCCCTGACTTACCTGGGCCATGAACGCCGGTCCATTATCAGACCCTATTAACTTAGGCAGGCTGTATCTTGGAAAAATATCTTCTAGGATATTCTTGACCAAAATTTGCGCTATTTCTTTTCTTTTTTTTTCTTTTTTTTTGTGGGGAAGGCTTCAATGCATCCTAAAAATGTATCTACAAAGACTAGGAGATATTTAAGTCCATACCTTGCTGGCTTTATTTCAGTAATGTCCACTTCCCAGTATTGTCCTGGTTTGGTTCCTCGTATGTGCTTTCATACAGGAAGCTTGGAAGGGTAAGCATTTACCAATTGATGAACCCGACAGGCTTTTGTTACCCATTCAGTTATTTTCTTCACTGTGAGTCTGTTAGTGGAAAACTCTGTTCTTGATCCTTCAGGAATGCCTGCAGTTTCTTTGAACCAAGGTGAGTGAGTTGATGTACATTTTCTACTGACATAGTTAGAGCCGTGGCTCTTGGAGTTTTTACTGAAAGATTTAGAAATTCCACTTAAGGGCCTTCAGGGTTAAAATTTATTTTGGCCCAGAGCTTTGTGAGCAGATCTCCGCCGATCAATGGGGCCAGGCATTCTGGGACTACTAAGAAGGAGTGATGGATTTTTCCTTTTCCCAGGTCCATGGTCCTCTTAGTTGTCCAAGCCCGATATTTACTGCCATTAACCCCTTGAAATAGAGATTTTTTTATTTGATAGAGGGCCCAATGTGGCCTTATGGGCTCAGTATATTGCCCCTGTATCCACTTCAAAGTTTACTGGGGTCCCCTCCACTTCAAAAGTTACTCTGAGCTCGGGGAGGGGATCTGAGCCCCGACTTTCTTAGTCATCCTCCAGAGTCAGAATGGCTGGCTGGCGTGGCTGTCGCTTTCTATATCAATTTTGTCCCAGTGTCCTTTTTGTTTGAGTAGGCACATTGATCTGAGGCCAAGGGTGGCCTCTGTCGTGGGCCAATGTATACCTTCTTGTCTCCCTGTTTCTTAATTTTTGGCCTATTTGTTGTTGTAACCTGGACCTTAGTCAACGCCTTACTCTGCCTTTTGTTTCTTTTATCCTCCATTTGCTCCCTTCTCTTCCTCAGTTTCTCTCTTATAGTATACCTTCTCAGCTTCTCTGACTAAATCTCTCAAATTCATATCTTGTAATCAATCTAAGCTTTGTAACTTTGTTTTAATATCCAGGGCAGTTTGCCCAATAAAGGCCATCGTGACAGATGCCTTTTGATTCTCTGCCTGACGATAAAAAGGATTATAGCTCCTATATGCCTCTATAATTCTCTCTAGAAACATAGAGGGAGATTCATCAGGCCCCTGATAATCTCTCTTACCTTGGCCAAATTAGTTGGTCACTAGCGGCTGCTCGGAGACCCACTATTAGAGCCCGGCAATAAGTGGACAGATGCTCCCTACCTTCAAAGGTGTTGGGGTCCCAGTTGGGTTGGTTCAAGGGAAAGCTGGCTTTGATTATGTTGGTAAGTTGTGTCGGATGCAAACCTGGTCCAAGGATTTTTTTTTAGCTTCCTGGAGAATTCCCTTTTTTTCCTCTGTCATGAAGAAAGTCCCTAGCAGTTGTTGGCTGTCATCCGAAGTAGGCTGGTGTGAAAACATCAATGACTCAACCACACCTGAGAGCCGGGTGGGGTCCTCGGTAAAAGGGGGATTGCTATTTTTTAAGTTACATAGGTCTGAAGAGAAGAACGGCCAATACTGGTAGGCTTGAATTTTCCCCCAATGGCCATTGTCAATCATTGGTCCATAGGGTCGAAGGGGAGGCATCCCAAGAGTTCCAGGGTTTTCAATCATTCACCGCCAGCGAGTTCCTTTAGCAGGGCCAGCTTCCTCCATGGGAGGAGGTGCTGTGTGTGCTGCAGGGGAATTACCTGGAGGGCGCTGGGCCGGCTTAGCTTCCTTCAATGGAGGAGAGGCTGAGTCAGCAGCAGGGGTATCACTTAGAGGGTGTTGGCGGTTAGAGGATGAGGGAAGGGGATAAGGAGCGGGAGGAGAGTCCAGTAGACTCAAATCTGGTGACACAGGGAAAACAGAGTGTGGAGGAGGAGGAGGAGCAGAGTGTTTGTGAGTTCCTGGGGGAAGGAGTCATTACGGGGGCAGGGGCAAGGAAAGGCTTGACCCATTGAGGAGGAAATTTGCAGAGGTCCTGCTGAATTAAAATATATGGCTGTTGATCCAGATGACTATCTGGCCACGGCTGAAAGACAATATCTCTGAATTATAAATTAGTGGGAAGTAGAAAGATCCTTCTAGGGGCCATCCGACTCCAAAGGTGGGCCATTCTGAGGTACAGAGAGTCTGCCACATCCGGGGCGTTACTGAAATAAAGAGATTCTGAGCCCTTAAACCGACTTTGGTATAGTGATCAAGGGTCAGGGACAGAGGCATTGAAGTGCTCTGTTCCATAATGAGAGATACACAAACAGTGAAAGCAAGACACATGACACAGGCAAGACAAGACAATAAAGACAGGCAATGGACGTTCAACACTGAGACCATGACTGAGTAGCCGGCAAAATCCGATGGACTGGCAATACTGAATCCGAAACAAAATATCACTGAGTCAAGGAGACTATTGTTCCTCAATTTCCCGAGTCCTCTCAGGCGTCCTCCAGGGACGTGGCCTGTGGTTCTGTAACACGACTGTCAGTCACCATCAGAGAGAGCTCACACTCTTCATTGACAGCCATTTTGCCAAACCCTAACATGAAACCTGAAACCAGAAAGAGGCGCCTTACTTATCTGAGGGGGGTCCATTGGGGTCTCTCGTCCACCGCTGCTTGATCTCTGTGGAACCTCCATATGTAAAGGTCGGGCTAGTGTCAGAGGAAGGGACAACCAAGAGACTTTAACATGCAACAGCAAAGGATTTACTGGGGGTCCAGCATGCTGGGGCTCAGAGTTCACTTGAATAGAGCAGAGAGTCCTGAGAACAGCTTCAGCAGAGCTTATATACTTTTCTTGGAGAGGGCAGGGAGGGAAGTTTATTGATGGGTAAGGGTCAGTGGGCGGTTAGCGCTTAACCGGGTGAGGGAGTACAATCTGCAGTTTGGCAGATGGGGACAGCACATTCTGGGAACAAGATTAGCAAACAATTCTCAAGATTTCAACAGTGTTTTATTAAGCGTACAGAAACACAGGAAGTGACAAGTACCTATTTTATTAAACTTTCACTACCAACTATCCCTTTTTGACTGGATGTTCGCTTCTACATTCAATCATCCAAGGTACAAGGTCCTATGTCATTGTATATGGATTTATCTGAGACAACTTTGCAGAAAGTAATTCAAAGCTAAGTAGTCCCAATCAAGGGACCAATGCCCTTCTGGGCTTCAAATCTTACTTAGATTTCTGTTTTCATACATATATTTTACCTATGTATTCTACATATATTCAAATATATATATCTCATAGAATATATATTTCATCCAGAGTTTCACAAATTTATAAGAATTTTTTTTCATGTTTAATCAATTCCTTCTTCAGAACACATTTATTCCTCCAGGTCTCTTGACTGGTCTTTTCATGAGACTTCTTGCCATACACATTATTTTTGACTTCCACAATCACTTTTGAAGCAAAACTCACACACTCTTCATGATAAATCATAACACTCATATTACCATTAGAATGTAACAGGATGGAATGAATGATTGTATAGCAATATAAGATTTTCTGTATATTTTCAGATATCAATTCGAAAAATTATTTAAAGTTGGAACCAGTTATATTATTTATTCTCAGGATAGTCTATTCATGCATTATCTCTATATCCAAAGACTCCAGGTACACCTAATTTTACACCCAACACTTATTTATACGTCTTCAAAATATTGCTCACAGAAATGGTGGAAGAAATACTCATGTCACCTGATGTCCATATACATTTTATCACAGTAATATTCTCGACAAAAAAGCAAAGGTCACACTTTGATTGTACGAAAGCCTAAATGGAAAGTGAGCATGGATTACTAAAAACATCTATGTGCAGGTTGCCTAATGCTCTCAAATGTCAATCCTATTGTTGAGTACATATTTGTTTCTTCCTTAGATTATATATTCAACAACAACCCTGTTAAAAATGCCTAATCCTATCACTGACTTTATACTTTGCCTGATTTCATAATGTCTGTATTCATATCTGCTTTCCTATATATTTTCCCCAGTTCATCATTGTGACTGACTCTTCACATATACTAACTTTTACATTCACTCTCTATCTGAAACCCAATTGCTAAAGAACTTTTGCTGCCAATCCTATACTCACCCTTCTTCCTAAACCTACCAACTATCTTTCTAATAATACCGACTATCCCTGTTTGACTGGATGTTCTCTTCAACATTCAATCATCCAAGGTACAAGGTCCTATGCCATGGTATATCGATTTATCTGACACATGTGTGCAGAACAAAATTCAAAGCTAAGTATCCCAATCAAGGGCCTAATGCTCTTCTGGGCTTCATATCTTACCTAGATTTCTGTTTTCATACTTATATTTCACTTGTATATTCTTGTAAATATCACAGGTACCCAATACCATTATTCATCAATCAGAATGATTCCTAAGCCAAATCGAACCTGTTATTAAGCCTTACCATACACTTTTCCCTCAATCTAACTATACAGAAGAGCAGGGACAGAGTTTGTCTTACAATACAGAAATAGAGGGGATCTTCCACCGGCAGAGAACCTCAAGGTCCATGCAGAAATGATCCCTGGAGAAGATGTATGCAGCTATTTAGGACCTGAGAGAGCAAAAGTCATCTTCCATGGCAAACAACCTGCTCAGAATGAAGGGATTTGTCTGAATCAGCCACTTTCTTCTTTATGTAGAGAAGACGGACCAAACGAGGCTTGTATGGTGAGCTGTTCCCACGTGCCTATGGTTGATATACCATTTTAACTTAAGAAACTGTCACAGGAAGTAGAGGCAGCCTCCATCACATGAGACCCTTCGAAGCTACTGTTAAAACAAAGTGGTTGCCAAGGTAGTGTCATAATTCAGTTCCTGAAGGAAGTGAACTAACTAATTTATTGGTGATGGAGCTCTCTGAACTTGGGATCCAAGAAGCCTGGCATCCAGAGACAGTCCCAGTCACAGTCCCAGTGGGCTAACTTATTTGGATTTACCAAGAACAGATTAAGTCTTTTTTGGTACCTACTGATATGAGGATGGCCAAATGCCAGGAAAGCTCTGAAGAGGGGTCTTTCATGAAAAAGCAGGTAGTGGCTCACCTCTGGCTCCTGACAACTTCATAGTGTTGGCCAAGGAGATCAGATCTGAGACATTACAGGCCATTTTGGGGTAACAAATAATGGCCAACCAGTCAGAGGACACTCCGGATATTCACAGACCTTCTTGGGTAAAGAAGTTGCCTTTGTGAGTGTGGTTGTGTGTTTGTGGCTTTGTCACATGTTCTGAGAATTGATAGGAAAAGCAGTTTGTTTGGTTTGGAGTGGACTATTTCTAGTAAGTCATTTGACAAGGCGAGTGTTTCTAGGTCTGTGTATCCCACTGTGTCCGTGGTTGTCGACATTAGAAAAGAGAATGTATCAATGGATGTGTCCTGTCTAGTAGAAAGCTTCCCAGCATTCATTCTGCCCAATTTGTGAATGGACTGCGGTTTGACTTTTCGATTGGCAACACCTCCTATCTCCTTAAGTTTCTGTTTTCTTCCTGAATTGTGGGCACTGTCCAGAATGGGCAAATGGTTTTGTGTTCAAGATATGTACCACCACAAACTCTGTGACATGGCCATGTACTGGATAGCTGAAGGAAATGGCGAGCATCTCAGAAAACTCAGATACCAGCGTGACCAGAAGAGTCTCAGTGGGAAACCCTGCTTTGGGCCTTTTGCTTACCTATTGTTCTGTTGCCCTGAATGTCAGGAAGGTCTTTGCCTCAGGCCACCCCTTGGTGAAGGCTGAAGCAAACAGTTTTCAAATTGTAATGAATTGGCATCACCTGTGGCTCTTTGCTTAATTGCTTTGAAATGGGATGGGTCTGAATAAGCCTCTTTGCCCTCTGTGATGCTGTGGTTAGATTTTCAGGACCTGAGGGATCTAAAGAAAAATCTCTTCTGTATCCAAAACCAAAATGGCCAAAAGAGCAGTCATTGTGGATGAAGTCTCTCTCCTTCCTCTAAGGATCCTGACCTTTATCAATTGTGAATCGGGATCTTTCGGTCAAATGAGTTCTTCAAAGCCCTGCAGAGGCTAGCCCAGAGATGCGTGGGTTTTCTCATAACTCCAATTCACATAAAGAATCTAAACCCCAGAGCCAGTAGGCCTCAAATTGGAGAATTGGAACAGTATTAACAGCAGTCCTATTTGATCACTCATGGTTAACAGGAAGGGTGTCCAGGACACCCTGACTTTAGGCAAATGAGGGGAAAGGAAGTTTATTTTGGACACTGTCTTGCACAGCGCCCCTCATGAAAACCCCCAGCCAATGGATATTATGTGTGTCTATTGGAAGAAGATAAGGGCCATGTGGGAGTGTTTTGGTTTTAATTGTGGTCATTTGTTTGGCGTTTGGAAGAGATGACTGGGTCCACCTAGGATTGAACTCAGGTGTGATTCCCCTTAGAGACTGTGTTCTGTAACTGACCTCAGAGAAGTATTGCCATGTATTGTGTTTGGATTTTAGGAGTCCACCCATGAGAGTCGTCCTTGGAAACTGAGATCTACGCCCAGGGGGGCTTTCCACAGAGCACTGGGAATCTCATCCAAGATATGCCATGATTTTATTCTGAAAGATTGGCAGCCGTAGTTGAGAGTAAAAACACACATGGACCTCACATTGTAGACCACAATGTGACCTTTTGCCTACTCTTTGGGAAGCCTTGTCTCTGAGAGTTCTCCAGAGCTTTCATTGAAATGAGCTTCCTCATCAATTAATGGTTCCTGAATGAATTGAAACCCACAGTGCCTTCAACTTCATTTATGAAATTTCAAAAACTTCATTTTTGAAATTTCCATGACCAGGTGGCACTGGAGAACCTTAGGATGTCCTGTTGCTGATCATGAGGGTACCAGACAGTGCCTTGATTGACTGTGTTTCATGAAAATGGTGTAGAACTGAGATGTCAGTAAGTTGGAGCTTTCTGAGTAGTAGGCCTAGAGCAGTGGTGTGCAGGTGTGTGATAAAACATCTGAGGTGGGGTCATGTGGATCTTACACTGGCTCCAAATGGCTTGTGAATGACATGGTGCAGCCAGCACACCCTTGTATATAAAGGCATATTGTTACATAGAGAGTTTTCAGGGCAATGTTCACAATCTGGTTGCTATGATCAAGGGGGCAAGCAATGTTGGATAGAAGACTGGTTGTTGAATTCTCCTGCAGACCTTGACCCCCCACATATTACAGGACACCCTCCAGGACTGTGTCTCAGTTGAACTCCTTATATGCCTTGAAGCAAATACAAAACACCCAGTGCAGGAGCAAGAAATAACACGAACACTGGAGGATGACCAAATGGCTTTCAAGTCCACATGGGGAGACACTTAGCCCTAAGTGGTCACAGTTTAGCTACAAAGAGAAAATTCAACACTGCTGCCTCATGTTCATTGAAAAATAGGAAACCATGTCCTCCAGGTCACATAGATGCAGACTCAGCTTTGATGTTCTCACTAAAAAGGAAGCTAAAGCTCCTGACAACAACGTATATTTCAAGTGCCCAACCTCATTGTCAGTATCTCCAGAAGTCTTTAGGCCAGTAGAGTTCCATGTTTGTGGAGTTTTACCCTGTCCCTAAGTTTTGGAAGCTCCTCTAAAGCCTCAAAAGTTTTAAACTTCTGAGAATTTTCCATTCCATATATGTATTTACAGATTTTCTGACTCTTCTCCTCTAATTTTGTCTTTCTTTGGGCGAAGGTTATGTCAAGCCATTTTCTGAATTAGAGTGGGAAGTTATTTGTGTAACACATATTGCATACACATTGGATTCATTTTCCAATTTTCCATTTGAAATACTGAATCCCTGACACTAACTTATACCCTACTACACTCTGACTACTAATTCTAATATGATGCAGAAAAGTAACCAAATCAGAATTGAAATACAAGCAGTTCAGAAGAGGCATGGTGTATTCTTGAACTTGCCTTTTGCATGATAAAGGTTAGGTGTTATAAATCCAGTCTATTTTTAATTGAAATAGATATCCATGTGTTTTTAAAGTTAACAAATATGTGAATTCCTGTCTCCCTTTGTGTGTAGCCTATTCAGCACATGTATTTTAATATGCACATATCGAATCCCAGCTGGTATCACACCTACATTCTTGTGAGGTGGCTGACTTGGCAGATACAAATTTTGAGAAGGGATCACTCCTCGTAAACGCTGTTGGAACTGAAATTCAAACTATGGGAGAGCCTCCTAGTAGAACAACATTATACATAAATCCCTGTTAAGTAAATTGAATATGTTTGGATCTGTGAATGATGTGTATTTCATGGTGAATTTCGATTGGCATATATGTTGCTACATTTTAATATCTGTGTGTGTGTGTGTGTGTGTGTGTATACACACACACTCTACAGATTTTTCAAAATATGAAATATATATGTCTTATTTGCACTCCCTAAATTCATTCATGTTCAAGTATGTGGATTTATAATCAACTTTTCACCAGATTATTGTCAGAAATATTCATCCACCTGAAATACATATTTGTTTCCTAGTACTGAAAACTACCTTCAGTGAATGGTGCATACAACTCCTGTTCATAGCTGCAGCCTAAGGGGCCCAGCAAACTTCCAGCTGCCTGCAAACTTTCAGCTGCCGGCTGATGATTGGCTCACAGTGGCCCCAGCAACATCTAGCTGATTGGCTCCTCTGCGGTGATGCTCATTGGGCTGCTTCCCTGCCTTTTCAGATCACAGAGCTGCTCATTGGGGGACTTTTTTGACTCCACACGTGACCCAGCCAATCGGCCTCAAGAGCAGGAGGATTGTGGGAAGTGGAGAGAGGCTTGTGTGGGAGGGAAAGGCTTGTGGGAAGCCGGTGGTGACAGTTGGGGCTCTGAGGGTTTTTCCTGAGAGGCTCTTTTGCTTGGCGTGTGTGGTTCTAAAAATAAAGTTGCTTTCTTTTGAAAAGTGGCTCCTGATTGTGCCCAGCCAGACTGCAGCATTTGGTGGCTCGCATGGGGAGCGACTGAGGGTAACTGATAAGGTAAACTGCTTGCCCCTGAGGGCAGGACAAGAGGATGGGTAGCCATTTTAAGATTCCTCTTTTGTTTTGCTTCACATTTGCTTTAAATTGCCTGTGCCTGGAGACGAGTGAGACGGAAGAAAAACCGCTCACATCTGAGGAAAAACTATTTGTGTCTGAGGAACAGATAGAGAGAAAGGCTATAATGATATTTTGTTTTTCCATTTTTATTTCATTCTATCTCTGTTTTGTTTGGTGTTATCTTGTTGGGTTGTATTATATTAGAAATATGGCATCAGAAATTAGAAAAAAAAACAAACTGAAAAAGTGTTAAGTAAATTGTTAGAGGAAGGAGGCATCCCAGTAAAATTAAGAGCAGTCAGGGCATACGTTGATACAATACAAAAATGTAGCCCATGGCTTTTTAAGGAGGAGTTGTTAAATATATCACAATGGAACCATCATGGTGAAGATTTAAAAAGAATAGAAAAGAAAAGCCCAGGGACTCTGCCAGTTGGCACATTGCCATTGTGGACTTTCGTATCTTGTTTGTTTAGTCAAAAGCCTTCAGTTCAGACAATGGTAGAGGAAGGAGAAGACATATTGATTCACGTAAAAGAGAAGGTCTCTCAAGTTAGTCAGCCAGAGGAAAAAATTCAAGTAAAAGAGAAGGTCTCTCGAACCAGTCAGACAGAGGAAAAAAATCATGTAAAAGAGAAGGCCTCTCAAGCTAGTCAGACAGAGAAAGAAAGTGTAAAACAGTAAAAGCCATCAGGGGGAAATTTACAACAGGAGACTACTACTAACACCTTTCTATCACCAGAGGGTGTAAGTGTCCAACCAACAGAACCACCTCTACAGGAGACTGCTACTAATACTTTTCTATCACCAGAGGACGTAAGTGTCCAACTAACAAGGCCACCTCCATATGCTGGGAAGCCCCCAACCCCCACAGTTGATAGTTGGGATCCTGAGACAAGATCTCAAATATTAACATGCCCTATATTTGAGGTAGGAGGGCAGCGAGTTTACCATGCTTTAAATTTCAAAACAGTGAAGCAGATAAAAGAGGCTGTAACAACCTATGGTCCTCAAGCACCCTTCACTGTAAGCATGGTCGAAACCATTAACAACTTGAACATGAAGCCAGCGGATTGCGCTAATATGTGTAAAGTTGTGCTAAATGGAGGACAATACCTGTTATGGAAGGTTGACAATGAGGAATTTTGCAAGGAGACGGCTATGCGAAATGCAGCAGCTGGTTTTCCTCAGAGAAATCTAGATATGTTGTTTGGAAAGGGACCTTATGAGGATCAGCAGCAACAAATTGCATATGATTCTGGTGTATGTGCATAAATTGCTGTAGATGCAATTAAGTCATGGAAGACTTTACAAGGACTTGGAGGTTTACAAGGTCAATTATCTAAAGTAATACAAGGAGCTAATTAACTTTATGCTGAATTTGTCGATAGGCTTATTCAAACAGGTACCAGAGGTTCTGGGAAAACAGAACAAGCAATGCTATTACTAAAAAAACTGGCTTATGAGCAAGCGAATAGTTGGTGCAGAGATATAATTAGACCATGGAAACATGAAGATTTAAACACATATATTAAATTATGTAGAGACATTAATGAACAAGAGCAAGTCGTGGCAACTGCAGTAAAACAGGCTTTAGATGCCAGAGACATTAATGAAGAAGGGCAAATTGTGGCAGCTGCACTAAAACAGGCATTAGATGCCAGGCCAAGAACATGCTAAAATTGTGAACAAACAGGACATTTTAAAAGGAATTGGCCATAGGAGGAGGGTTTAACAAAATTACTTATAGATATTAAAGGTTTTTTTTTTTCAATTCCAATTCATCCTGAGGATAGTCCACGTTTTGCATTTACTATCCCTGCACTGAATCATGAAGGTTCTGATCAGAGATATGAATGGAAAGTACTGCCTCAAGGGATGGCTAACAGCCCAACAATGTGTCAAATTTATTTTAACAAAGTAATCAAGCCACTTAGAAATCAAAATCCTGAACTACAAATATTTCACTATATGGATGATGTATTATTAGTACACAAAGCTAAAAACACATTGCTAGAATGTTATGCCACATTTACAAACTTATTAAAAAATAATCTAGATATAGCAATAGATAAAGTACAATTAAATTTTCTAATTAATTATTTAGGTGTTCTATTATCCTCAACAATGTACCGCCACCAAAAATTCAAATACAAGTAGATCAACTCAAATCACATAACGACTTTCAAAAGTTATTAGGAGACATAAATTGGATAAGGCCTTATCTAGGTATACCAACAAGAGAGTTGGGATATTTATTTGATATCCTAAAAGGTCCATCATATCCCAATTCATGGTACATGTTAACGCCTGAAGCAAGAAAGGCATTAAAAATCATTGAAACATATATGGGAAATATGCAATTGGATAGAATTGATATAAGTTTGCCTTTATTATTTATTGTCTACCAACAAAAAATATTCCTACAGGAGTATTTTTGCAAGAAGGTCCATTATTATAGATACATTTATCTTATTCTCCTAACACTATTCTTACTAGGTACCCTGAGGCTATAGGACAATTAATACCCAAAGGAATAAAAGCAGCAAAGTGAGTGCTTGGGATTGCTCCCAATAAAATTATTACTCCACATACTCTGAATCAAATTGATGAGTTAGTTAATGAGTTAAATACTTGGGCAATAATCATGTGCAAATCTAATGTTTCATTTCATAATCACTTACCATCTAATCCTTTATTGTCTTTTTGGTCATCGCATCCTGTAATTTTTCCAAAATTGACAAGAAAAACACCTATCATGAATGCTCCAAATATATTTACTGATGGATCAAATAATGGTACAGCAGCAATAGTTACACCTGATCAAACTTTTACATTTCTAGTACCCAAACAATCAGCTCAAAATGTAGAGCTTAATGCAGTATTACAAGCTTTTGTGATGTTTAAAGATTCTGTATTTAATTTATTTTTGATAGTCAGCATATAGTTAATGCTATAGTATGCCTTGAAGATGCTGGTAGGATTTCCCATTCCTCTACTGTTTTCTCCTTGCTTTCCACTATACAAAGTATAATCTGGGACAGAAAAGATCCATTCTTTATAGGACATATCAGGGCACATACAGGATTGCCTGGAGCCATCAGTTTGGGCAATGATTTAGCAAATAAAAGTACACATGACATACATATTTTCTCTAGACTAGAAGAAGCTATAAATTTTCATAAAAAGTTCCATGTCAAAGCTAATACCTTACAAAAGCCTTCTAAAATAACTAAGGAAAAAGCTAGACAAATAATAAAACAATATCAAAATTGTGTGACCTTTTTACCACAAGTTAATCTTGGAGTCAATCCTAGAGGATTGATACCTAATCATATTTGGCCGATGGACATCACACACTTGCCAGGATTTGGAAAATTAAAATATTTGTATGTTACAGTTGATACTTCTTCTGGATTTTTGATGGGCACCCTTCATGCCGGAGAAAAAACTAAAGATATTATCACTCATTGCTTACAAAATTTTGCCACTGTGGGCGTTCCCAAACAGTTAAAAACAGATAATGCCCCTGGTTATACTTCTACCTCTTTTAAACAATTTTGGTCATCATTTGGCATTACTCATATAACATTAATCCCATACAATCCACAGGGACAAGGCATAGTTGAAAAAGCTCATCAAACTATTAAAAAGTACTTATTAAAGCAAAAAAGACGCAATTGGGAAAGGGTATATATTCCCCAAAGACAAACTTAAAATAACCCTTTTTATTCTAAACTTTTAAAATTTTGATTCATCAGGACTTAGTGCTGGGGAAAGGCATATGTGTCCAAAAAATGTGCATAAGCCCAAGGTTCTTTGGAAAGATATTCTAACAGGACAATGGAAAGGTCCTGACCCAGTAATTGTCTGGAGTCGGGGGTCTGTTTGTCTGTTTCCACAGGAAAACCAGTAGCCGATTTGGATTCCAGAGAGATTAACCAAGGTCCTGACCCAATGATTGTCTGGAGCCAGGGGCCTGTTTGTGTGTTTCCACAGAGAGAACAACAGCTGATTTGGATTCCAGAGAGATTAACTGAAGCGATTTCTACAGAACAAAAAGAAGATGATTTGACTCAAGTCCATATCAGCTGATATCCAAAATTCCAGTTTGCCTACCCTTACATCTAAGATAGAACCAGGATGCTTTTTTCAATATCTATTTTATTATTGCCTTTTCCCACATTTTATTTTGTTTTTTTGAGCTCATACATACCTAGTTTAATGTTTTGGTGATCAGTTCTATTTTTTGACAATAGAGTTTTTAAACATTGCAATGGAGATTTCACATGTAAAAAGTTATAAGGCCTTTACTATTAGGTTATGTGTTGTATGTATTATATTATGTGTGCACACTTGTGTTTTGTGTTATATGTTTGAATGTTCATATGTCCATATATCATATATGATGAGGGCTCATGAAAAAATTGATCCAAATATTTTTTTATTCACATAATTTAAATGGTTTAATTTAAATTGGGTAAACAGCTGTTGAGGATTGTTTTAAAATGTGAACAAAAAAGGAGGTTAACAGATCTGTTTGTTTTCTTTCACATTTCCTTTTCATTATATTTAATAATTCTCTCCAAGACAATGTAAATTGTTAAGAAAATTGTTTTCTTTCAGTGTTTTCTGGAATGTTACATAATTTTTTCTTTAGCCATTATTGCCAGAATTTCTATCTTCGTCACAGTGCTGGTGAAATCAAAGATAAAACCAATCTACAGCTTCTGCAATAGCCATCACTGAACTGCTTGCAGAACTTGCCTGAACACATTGTGAACTCACATGTATGCATTGTAAACTATCTGTTTGTGCAGCAACTTGTGGTAGTGTTGGGTTATATTTGCTGATGATGTCATTGGTGGTACAATTTTTTCAAAAGGAGCCGTCAATTGGCTTGGTGTATCTTCCTCCCTTCTGAGATTCCAAAAGTAAGGGACAGGGTAAACACTCCACAACCATGGAGCTCTGCTGGCCTAAAGACTTCTTGAGAATCTGCCTCTGACGTTGGGCACTTGAAATATATGTTGTTGTTGGGAATTTTAGCTTTCTTTGTAGTGAGACCATCAAATCTGGGTCTGCATCTATGTGACTTGGAGGTCATGGTTTCTTATTTTCCAATGAACATGAGGCAGCAATGTTGAAT